>NW_027495484.1:0-264555 GCF_021521415.1 Bidens hawaiensis
TACATACTTAGTCTTAAACTGTTTATGAACTTTAGTCGCGCAGTGTCCCATGTGTTGAGGATGTTTACTTGGCTGTTATTTGTATGTGTGTATCATTAACCGCTTTGTTCGGCCTATTCCGAAGTTTTCATGGATCCATTGGATGAACACGGGAGACCAATCGTTTACGGTTTTCTTTGTTTACACTTGCACAGTATGTTTTCTCGTTTTTTGTGCTCAATTGGGAGCACGGATTGAACTATGAGCTATGATCTATCTTAGGCTTGATCACAATCTGATTACACCCTTGCTAAACTCTAGACATACACGTGTTGCGCGCAGTTTTACTGTATTGCATTAAACTTGATTTCTCACCAACACGCAAGTGTTTGACGTTTATTTTAACACATGTTCAGGTTTGCAGTAGCTGTTTTGGAGCTTGTGGACACGTAGGAAGTTTTCTTTTATTTTGGACCTAGATTAAAATGTATCAAGACAAGTTTATGTTGATCGAATACTTTGCTTTATTATATAATGATTTTTTTTATTTATGTTATCTTGTGTTGCGCTGCGCTGCGCGCGATAAATGTGTATTAATAAATATTGACACCCAATAGTGTCACGGGTAATGAAACAAAATGTGGCGCCCCGATGTATAATCCGCCTTTGGTCGGGGTGTGACAGATTGGTATCAGAGCTCGTTGACTTTAGGATAGGTGGTTAGACGTAACGACCTAGAAAACTTAAGTCCCCTCTCGCGCATGAGAGAAATCTCGTGTTTGCGCGCTTATTGTTAATTACTCGTTATTTACAAATATGCTCGCGCCTGCGCAGTATATGATGTTATGTTTTATTCCGCGATCTTTCGATTTTTATTTATGTTCGTTTGTTGGAATTGAAAATCCGAGAAGTCATGGTGATACATGAATAGTTGACTTTCAATTCCCATTTACTTTATATTTTTTTTTGTTGAAGATTGAAAAGTCATGGTGATACATGAATGGTCAATCTCCAGTGCTCATTTACTTGTATATTTTAAGTTGAAGATTGAAAAGTCATGGTGATACATGAATTGTCAATCTCCAATGCTTATTTACTTATATTTTATATTGAGGATTGAAAAGTCATGGTGATACATGAATCGTCAATCTCCAATACCCGTTTGCTCGTATATTTTTTTTAAATTGAGAATTCGGAAGGTCATGGTGATACATGAATTGCCGATTCTCGATTCGAATTTGTTACCTTTATTAAGTCTGCATATAAAGTCATTTACTTTACCTTAACTTTTGTTAGCAACTAGCTTCGCGAAACAAGCTTTAATAAGGTTATACTTTGCGCTAAAACGGTTTCTCATAACATGATATTAACTAAAACTAGAACTTTTATAGAATGCCTCCACTATCAGCTCGTCATCAGAGGAGAGAAGCCGCGCGCAGACGTAGGCAGCAACGTTCCCAGGAAATGGCCGCCGCGATAGCACAAGCCTTAAACCAAAACAATATCAACCACTCTGGTTACAACATTAAATCCTTTCATGCGGGTGAACCTCCAAAGTTCACAGGTCTCGAAGGAGCCACCGTGATGCTCCAGTGGCTCGAGAAGATTGAAAACACTTTTCTCCATACCCATTGCCCTCCAAACCAGCGAACCTTATACGCCTCAAGTGTCCTGGAATCTAGAGCGCTTACTTGGTGGAACGGAGTAACTCATGCGCGTGGCGCAGAGGTTGCTTCTAGCATGCTCTGGGAGGAATTCAAGGAACTTCTGACGCGAGAATTCTGCCCTCCCAACGAAGTCAAGCGCCTCGAAGAGGAATTCTGGAACTTGAAGCAGTACAGTGGCGAAGCGCGCGAGTACGCGACGCGCTTCCACGAACTAAGTTTGCTTGTCCCTCACCTTGTTACCCCTTCCCGCCGAGCCATCGAAAAATTTCTTGGGGGTCTTCCCATGGAAATTCAAGATTCGGTATGGGCGAGAAACCCAGTAACCCTCTCTGACGCCATCGAGTTGGCCGCTGTGCTCAGCGACAACCATGTCAGAGCAGGAACCCTGTTCCTGCGGGGAACTGAAAAGACCAAACCCACCCAGACTGACCCAGAACCATCAGAAACCAAGCCAGAACCCTCAAACCATAAACGAAGGCGCAAAACCAATCATCAAGCTTACGCGCTTACTAACCCACTCGTCCAGCAACCCCTTTACCAACCTCCAGTATACGCGCCTAACCCATTGTCTACCTACCCAACTCCCCCTGTAGTCCATAACTATGCCTTAACTAATCCTGCACTTCCTGCCCCGCCAACTAAGAAACCCTACACAGGAAATCAGCCCTTCTGCCCAACCTGTAAATTTCATCACCCAACTCAAGCCTCGTGTAGGCAATGTAACCAATGTGGCCGCGCTGGTCACTCTGCTGAGTACTGTAGAGTCCCTCCCGCCAACCCAATTGTGCAAACACCACCAACCTACCCGCAGAACCCACAACCAACATACCAGAATCCCCAACCAAGATCGTGCTTTAACTGCGGTGATCCCAGTCATTTCCGGAACGCGTGCCCGAGGCTACAAGTCCAGATTACTCAAGCAAATCCGGTGAACCAAATTTTGAACCAAGTGACGCGCTAACAAACATATAACCGCGCACCAAGCGCAAGCGATTAATGACGTTAATGGTACATTTTTTTTAACGGGCTTTACGCATCTATACTTTTTGTTACTGGTGCCGATAGTTTTATTTCTCGCGCGTTTGAGCAGAAGCTCGCGCGACCGCGCATTTTGCTTAAGGAAAACTTCTTGTTGAATTGGCTAATGGCGAAACTATTTAATAAAATCATGTTTTGCACGCTTAACCTTAATGGAAACGATTTTGATCGACCTTACCCCCGTACCTTTTCTTTGCGCATCCTACTTGGAGATAAATTTCGGGACGAAATTTCTTAAAGTAGGGGAGACTGTAACATCTGCCCGAATCCGACCCGACCCAGATACCCGTTTTCTGATCCGATTCTTTTTATGATTTAAAAATTAATTATAATCTTTATAAATCTAACCTTTAATAAATCTTTATGTATATATATATTTTTAAAATGTTCCTTCCGCCTCTCCTTCCTCTTCTTCTCTTTTCTTTCCGCCGTCCCGCCTCCTTTTCTCTTGCCATCCCCCCCCTTTTGTTTAACCCTTGAGCCTTGAACCCCTTTTTCTCTTAACTCCTTGCTTGTCTTTTGGCTCTTCCCGCCTAAGGATGTCTGCGCAGCTCCACGCGCTAAACTCCTTACAAGGAAGCCTGCGTGAAGATTGACTGTTCCTGCGCTACGCGCTAGGAACTATAGTTCTTCCCGCGGCGCGCTAAGAATGATACTTCTCCGCGCGACGCGCTAAGGATTGTAGATCCTCCCGCGACACGCTGTGAATTTGTAGTTCTCGCAGCGCGCTAAGAATTGTAATTCTTCCCGCGACGCGCTAAGGATTTATGTTCTTCCCGCGACGCGCTAAGGATTTATGTTCGTTCCGCGACGCGCTAAGGATTTCAGTTCGTTCCGCGACGCGCTAAGGATTTGTGGTTCTTCCCGCAACGCGCTAAGGTTTTGTCTGTGACAGCCTTCTGTGTGTGCCTTCGCGCTCACGCACTCAGCTTTCTCGCGCTAAGTCTTGTGTCTTTTATCTTGATTTATCCAGCCGTTTACCTTTGGTGATATCGTATCTTTTGTGCTGTTGACCTAACTTGCTTTGTCTGAAAAGTTGCTTTCGGCGCAGCATGCGCATCAATCCTATTGGTTGACAGAAAAAGGTGACTGACAATATCTTTTGAGATCTTCTTTTCCTTACCTTGAACAGTGTTTGCCTGACATATCCCATGTGCTGTGAACAGTAACCTGACAGCTTTTTCCCCCTTTTCCTGCTGCCATATCTTTTGCTTAGATTTGGTGTGATATCTTCCCCTTTTTCCAGGATTGTGTTCCCTAGGGTTTGCCTATTTATACCCAGCCTTTTCTTTAACATTTCACACACAGACACTTAATCTCTTCTCCTTCTCCCTGCTGAAGACCTTCGCAGCGTAGCCGTCAACATAACTCCAGCTCTCCTTGCCTCTGTTTTTCTCTCTTCTTTTCTGCCCAGATCTCGGTTAGTAAATGTTTATAATTTGTTTAAGTAACTCGATGCATATTACCTATGGTTAGTTATAATCTAGACACTAAAACCAATCGTTAAACCGATAATCTTTACTTATAGGTTAACTTGCTTGTTTGGTTCTTGCTTTATTTATCTTCATCGCACCGTTTATCATGTGAGTTATCTCGTACCTAATCCCTTTTTATTTTTAATGTTTTGGGATGTTCATGTGTTTATACATACTTAGTCTTAAACTGTTTATGAACTTTAGTCGCGCAGTGTCCCATGTGTTGAGGATGTTTACTTGGCTGTTATTTGTATGTGTGTATCATTAACCGCTTTGTTCGGCCTATTCCGAAGTTTTCATGGATCCATTGGATGAACACGGGAGACCAATCGTTTACGGTTTTCTTTGTTTACACTTGCACAGTATGTTTTCTCGTTTTTGTGCTCAATTGGGAGCACGGATTGAACTATGAGCTATGATCTATCTTAGGCTTGATCACAATCTGATTACACCCTTGCTAAACTCTAGACATACACGTGTTGCGCGCAGTTTTACTGTATTGCATTAAACTTGATTTCTCACCAACACGCAAGTGTTTGACGTTTATTTTAACACATGTTCAGGTTTGCAGTAGCTGTTTTGGAGCTTGTGGACACGTAGGAAGTTTTCTTTTATTTTGGACCTAGATTAAAATGTATCAAGACAAGTTTATGTTGATCGAATACTTTGCTTTATTATATAATGATTTTTTTGATTTATGTTATCTTGTGTTGCGCTGCGCGCGCGCGATAAATGTGTATTAATAAATATTGACACCCAATAGTGTCACGGGTAATGAAACAAAATGTGGCGCCCCGATGTATAATCCGCCTTTGGTCGGGGTGGTGTGACAGACGTTGTGTCGTGTGTTGACACGTGGCGAATGGTGTGCCACGTGTGGCCACGTGGCGGGACACATGGCGAACGGTGTGCAACGTGTGGCCACGTGGCAAGCCACGCGTTCCGGTTGTCAAACAACCCATCGCGATACGCGATGGGTTTCCCTTCTGATCCATCGCGTATCGCGATGATTCTGGAAAACTAGAATTTTATTTTTAACCCTAAGGTTTGGAATTTGTCATTTATGGTCCCTTGACTTTGGAAACTTGATATTATTGACTCGATATTTTCATGATGTTACATAGTGTGTATATATATATATATATATAGTTTCTGGATCAAATCGTACAAATCATTCTTAACATGAAAACAACGAGAACCAATTTGTTGTTTTATTTGGTTTGTTTTTAAAGTGTTTGCTGTTAGTTTTTATTTGTATTAGCTGATTTCCAATTATAAGATGTTATAAGTATTTGTTAATTTACATTTTGCTATTATTAGGTTTTTTTCTTATGCTGTTATAAGTATTTGTTGTTATTATTTTATTGCTAATTTTGATTGTTGCTATATTAAGGTTGTTCTATTGTTATTATAAAACATTGCTTATGTAGATTGGTATTGTTTCCTACGTTCTTGTTTTTGATAGATTGATATTGTTTCCTACGTTCTTATGTTAAGATCATTTTGTACATGCACCTTCCCCTATATGTATGTATGTATGTATATATATATATAGAGAGAGAGAGAGAAGAGAGAATACAATAATCACTTATCATACACTACATACAAGACTTTCACAACCCTTTGATATAAAAAACCCTAAATCACAAATAGGGCCCATCGATCTCCGCTCCAGCGCCACCGATCCAACCCTCTACCAAGCCATCTCCACTGCCACAAATCCACCAATCGTTGGCATCAAACACTCCTCTGTCACCATCACCGGCATCAACAACAAGGGCCTGCAACTCGGTGGAAAAACATAGTAGGCAGTTCGCATGTTTGTTTTTAGCAATTGATCAATTAAACTTTGAATTTTATCTAATTAATATCAACTAGATCTTCAATTTATCAATTTTGAATTTGAGCGTAATCAGTTTTAACCTTTGAGCGTTTCCATTTTACGCTGGAATGTATTTAGTGTTTAGAATTCGATTGGGCGAATTTTGATTTGGCTTGAGCGTTTTGTAAAATGGGCTTGAACATGATTCGTGAACCTATTTTACATTATGCGATTGTTGTACGATAATATAACCATGTGTGTGTGTGTGTATCATATATATATATATGATGTTTAACCCAAGTTCATAAATACGATCAATTGATTATTATAATTGTTTCCGACTATAATTGTTTTAAGTTGTTAATTAATTGATTATTATACATTTGTTTTAATTTTTTGTTTTTATTAATTACTTCAAATTCAAAATAAAAAATGAAAATCTATAAATTTGTTTTGGTTTGCTTTTTCAGTTTTAATTACATTCAAAACATAAATGAACGGAAATTGGTTTTAACAAAAAGATAAAACCAAACCATTGTTTAGGTTCAGTTACGCCATTTAGAGGCTGGTCTTTAAACCTTTCATTAACCGTTTTAAGATGTCATGTTCAAAAATTATTCTTTGAGATCATTTATATAATTATTTTCCTATCATCTATGTTTAAGTATCATCATTAAAGAAGTTGTGCACTCTCTTTCTTCATATAATTAAGTCAGATCAACCGTGCGTACCTGAGTGGAGCTAAGGTGACATAAGTCAACCAGTTATGTTTGATTACGTAACAAAAGGGGTTGGAAATCTTTTCAGTTCAAGACTTCTATTTATAGATTCTTGTTTTTTTAATGGTTTGCTGGTCTTTGATCAAAACTTTTGAAAAAATGCAGGTGCTCACATGGAAGCTTAGCCCCTTGATGGCCCAATGAGATACACAATTGGTTCCAAAATGTGCTTGTAAGGTTCGGTTAAAACTGGTCCTAGGCAAAGCCTGCTTAGGGCCCGAAAATTGTTTTTGATCTATGTAATGTGATGCAAATGCCATAATGTATTTTATTCTCTATAAAAATAGCGCTAGAATTAGTTCCCTATTTGCTCACTTGTATTAATGTCATTTTTCCTTTATGACTGAAATATGAAATATGGTGTTGTGGTTTTGTGTAGTTTTATTATGAAGAGCCGAACATGCATAATAATTGTGTTTGCTTGTTACAAACACAAACCTAGAGAAATGTTGCGGGTTTCGGATCCTAACGGGTTTTGGAATGACATGGATTTCCGCACGAGACAAGTTTCGGCAACGAAACGAGTTTCAGATAGAAACGAGTTCGGTTTAGGTTTCGAGACAACACGAGTTTTCGTACGGGACAGATTTGGTTCAATTTCTTAGTTTTATTTTTTATATGAACAAGGAGTCAAGGACAACAGAGAAACATTTTAGTTTTTTTTTTGTTTTTTATTTATATTTTGAGTTATGATTTTTCTATAATTGTTTATTGAATTTTTTCCAAGAGGTTTTTGATCTTAATAGAAAACCCCTAAAAAAAGAATAGAAAAAAATCATAACTCAAAATATATATAAAAAAAATAAAAAAAAAGAACTAAAATGTTTCCTTCGCTGTTCTCATTAGAAAGAAAAAAAACTGAAACCTGTTTCGTCCCAAACCCGCTACGACCCAAACCAAAACAACCCTTTTTTTGTTTGACTCATTCTGACCCTAACCCATTCTGACCTAAACCAATTTCGACCCATGACCCGGTCGACCTAACCGAACCTATTTGCCACACCTAGTAACATATATTATTTGTCAAAACTTGTTTATGACAATTATATGAGACATTTATTTTTAAGGTAATCATTGTTTGTAATCGATTAGTTATATATTGTCAAAACCTGATGGAAACCCGATGGGTTTTGGGCCGGGTATACCCGAAGGGTAATTACCCGATTAAAACTCGACGAGTTTAGGACGAGCTTTGATAAAAGGGTATGGGTTTAGGAATACCTAAACCCGTCCCAAATCCGACTCATTGTCATCCCTAAAGCAAGATGTACTCCATCCGTTTTACTCATCTATTGCACCAACATTTTCCAAGGGCAATGTCACCTCATGCAAGAACAAGATCAAGTGTAATGGTGGTAAAGTTAATAGTGTGGAGGGGGATCCAAGCGTTATACACCATTATATACTTAACAAGGACGGCGTAGGGAAAAAGGGAGATTCCCCGTATGTTTCTCCAGAAAATTAATCACATTCACTCATATATTTTTTTATTTATAAAAAGTATTAAATAATAATTATGCTGTTTGATGGTTTACTACGTGAAGTGGTATTACCAAAACTCTACGGCCATGGAGTGTTAGTAGTCCATTAGTGATGCTTTCATTGTCTTCACTTGCAGATATCAGTGGCCAATGGATACTTCTTTTACTCACGGACAACCATTGACTTTATCAGTCGCTGAAGATCCCTTTATATTTAGTGAAATTTTTTAAAATATCACAGTTTTTACCTAAACCATAAAGGAATACACATTTCGTTGTAAATTTATAAATATAGATATTATCTAAAACAAATTAAATCATAAAGGTAAGTATTGTTTCAAACTTGGAGGCTCAGTTTTAGACTTTTAGTTAAGAACTTTAGATCCCATCTAACCCATGTGAGCAATTTAAGTATTTTTAAATAAGATATCATAATCAAGTTTTAACATTATTTTAGTACAGTTAACTTATTTATTATCTTTCTGATTGTAAAGTCAACCAAATTTTAATTTTCGTTTATTTTAAACTAAATTGAATTTTTATAAAACCAAATTAGTATTTAGTGACTTTTTATTTAGAATTAACTTCCACTAGAGCTTTTAACTTCAAAAGACAACTAATTTTTATAGTTATGTTTCATTTGGATCATTTTATTTCAGTATTTAAAAAGTTGTATATTTTAATACTAAAATATAAAATAATGTTATATCTTAGCGGTTTCTTTTAGCGGTACGTATGTTTGGTAGGTAACATATTCCAGCTATAGAATGAGTGGATGCTAATAGATAAATTCTCACACATGTCATTTGGAAAGCAAGAATTCAACAGGAAATTTCCTGTCTTTTTCCTTCCTGCGTCTTCTTTCTTATTCTTGTAGCTTACCCGAATACTTCATTAATAATATCGTTACTAATTTTAAACTTATCTCCTGGCACTCGGGAGTAGCTTCACTTCATTCCCATTATATTCATTATTCACTTCATTTTATTTTATTATTTCAGTTGATTTCGTAAGATGGCATTTCTAGATTTGTTTGTTGTAGCACTGATTCCGGTTCTGAAGACGCTTCTGATTACCGCCATCGGCTTGCTACTAGCAGTACCGCGTGTTAATATCTTGGGCGATGCCGCTCGCCACCATCTCAACAACGTAAGTCATACGTATACAATATGAATTTAACCTTAAAATCAGTTAACTAACTAGCTAGTTACCTCTATTTGTGTTTCTTGAACAGGTTGTGTTCTATGTCTTCATTCCAGCACTTGTGGGCAGTAGCCTTGCTGATACTGTCACCGCCTCCTCCCTGATTTCTCTGTGAGTTCAACTGAATTGATAAGTTAGTTAAATATTGTAATTACAAAAGTCGCTAGGTGCTACCAGGTACTGTGAAGTTGCTAGTACTCAGCACCTAGGCGTGATTTTTGCTACCATGGGCTCATCAGTTAGTTTTATGATTAAATAATTACATAATTTATTGATAAACTGTAGATGGTTCATGCCGGTGAACATCCTTCTCACATTTATAATCGGATCAGGGCTTGGATGGGTGCTTGCTAAAATCACTAGAACCCCTGAACACTTGCACGGTCTTGTAATCGGTTCATGTGCGGCGGGTGCGCTCTCTCTTACCTCCATTTTCAACTAATTGATTCGTTTCCCGCACCTTTGATAGGGTATTCTTTAGAAGAGCTAAAGAAAGCTAGGGTGTGATATGGAGGAGAGAGGGGGTTGATGTTCTTGTGGAATAATGCCCAAGGACGAATGTTTTTGAGAGTTGTGGTTTTTTTGGGTCAGGATGTGACTTTGATACGGACTGATGTAGAACGATATTGTCACGTATCATGCAAAGCATTAAAGAAAAAAAAGATAAGTCAAAGAAAAATCACTCTTCCGGTGAAAATGAATATGTGGTGTATATTCAATTCTTCGGTATTAAATTGACAACTAAGAAATAAAAGGCAGTTATTAAGAAATTAAAACAACAAATAAATTGAATGAGTTAGTAACAACTCACGATTTTATTCTTAAACGAAAATTCAATAAATCTTCACTATTAATTTAAAATTTGTTGGGCTAAGTATAGTGGGGCTTGATCCAACTCCAAGTGATCTAATATATTTACGCCACGTAGGCGCGGACGTGGCACATGATCAAGCCCCAGGATCAAGTCCCAGAGGGTGTAGTGGTCCAGGTGATCCAGAGTTTGATTAAATTTATTTTTATATTTTTTTGTTATACACACAAATATAAATTAAAATATTTCATTAAAACATAAAAAAAAGAAAATAAAAAATACATAAAAATACTGTTTTTATTTTTTTGTCGTCAATTCCTTCCGAATACGATCTTTTTCTTCCTCCATTATCGCTTGGTCGGATGGCGGTAGGTGGCTAAAGTCTTTGGCTAGAAAAGCCAAACTCTTGAAACGGTTTTTTTATGTCGAGCTTCACCAATCGAGAGGAGGTCACTTGACAATTCCTTAATTTCCTTTTTGTAGTCGTCATCAGCAACCGTTTTTTTTCCCACGATCCCTACCCGGAGGGTGGCTAGAGCTTTGGTCTTTCAAATGACCTTCGGACAAGTTTAGATCGAAGTCAATTTGATTCTTCGACCCGCTCGAAGAGACGTATGTGCCGGACGCACTAGTTTTTATACGTTTTACCCCTTCGGCAAAGTCCTCCGCACATAGTCGCATCCATTTCGAGCACTTCCTTAACTCCCACAAGTAGCTCTCTTCGTTATTTTTATAAAATGATGTTATTTATAATGGAAGTAGTAGGGTTTGTAATTAAAAAAAACTTTTTTAAAAAAAAGTTTTGCCCTCCAACGGCTCTTTGAGCCTTTCACACTCTCAACAGCTCTATCCACTCACGCGGTCCGCTCCACGGCGGCCGTCCGCCCCCGTCCACGTCTAGGGGGTAGTGGTGTGCGTGGCGGCCACGTCGTCCGCGCCCAGCCGGCCACACCCCACTACCCTCACCCTTATCGTTTTTCCTCACAAATATATCACACTCCCACCAACCCGTATATGGTTTCATTAATCGGGTCAAGGGCAAATGATAGTTAGCTAGGAGACTGACCCCTTTGTTTTCTATTTTCTTTTTCTTTTTTATGCGTGAGATAGTGTAAATTTATCCGTTTTCGTCCGAAATTAATACACAATGTAAGTTTACCAATTTTCATCTGAAAATTTGAGCCCGCGCTCTCCGTTTATGGAAATTTTTATACGTATTTTCGTCCGCCCCTTAATGTTTTTGTCCAAGCTTCGCCATTGAATCGGTTTATTTGTCCCTAGTTATTAATGATTGTTGTTCTTGCAGGAAACCTTGGAAACCTGCTTCTGATCATTGTTCCTGCAGTTTGTGAAGAGAGTAACAGCCCATTTGGAGACAAATTAACTTGCTCAGCTAATGGGGAAGGTTTAGTTTCACTATCTTTGGCGGTAAATGTCTTAAAACAAATTTGTACTCACTTTAATTCCGTGTTCAATCTGTTCTGAATTTGGTGCAAATAAGTAACTTTCATGAGGTTTCGGCTTTCAGCTTGGTGCGGTTTATATTTGGACGTATGTTTACAACATCATACGGACATATGGGAACTTGAGTGGCAAAGACATCGCAAAAACATCGACTATTAGCATTGATTGTTCGGGTAAAACTTTGGATATGTTCTCCGAGAATTATACTGAAGCGTTGCTACATTCTCGACGCTCAAGTTTTGAAGATTGTGAAGCTCCTGATGATGAATGTTCCGAAGTGGAGGAACATAATATAGTACCTGAAGATGACGAAGAGAAAAAGGTATTAACTTCTTTTTTTAATTGAAAACATCAAGATTTTATGTTCTAATATAATATTAGTCGTGACTAAAACAATGAATTTAAGCAGGTGACTGTGTTTACGAAGATTAAAGCATATTTAGAGGCCTTTTCTGATAAGATCAACCTTAAAATGTGGTTAACACCTACTACCATTGCCACGGTATGATGTTGTAATTTTTTCTCTAGATGCAGGATTTGTTTTCATATACCGACTTTTTGCAATCAGATCGTTGGGCTTCTGATAGGAGTGATCTCTCCGATTAGAAAGCTAATGGTCGGTGACAACGCTCCTCTTCGTGTCATCGATAGTTCCGCAAGTCTCCTTGGGTATGCACATCACTTATCTTTTTCAGATTTAGTGTTATGTCAAGAACAAAAGAATCACATAATACACTTGTGCTTAATGTTTTGTTGATTTAATGTGAGAGGGAAAATAAGCTTTTTATAGAACAACTAACTTACACAATATAAATCTAATCTACACCAATGTTCATGACGAGACTACAACCCTTGACCACTCGGGAGTGAGTGGGAATGTCATATACTTAAAGCAATGTACACGTGTATAATATTGTTATCACAGTTCTTGATATAACATTGGATCTAAATAGGACACTCCTTTACATCGTTAGGTACAATTTTAACAACAATTTGAGGTTTTTGTTTATTTTATTTTTCTGGTATTTGATCAAATCAACAGTGAGGCAACAGTTCCAGCCATGACATTGATAGTGGGGGCTAATCTTTATAGGGGTATGTTTACTCATGGTGCCATTTTCTTTTGTTTCCTAACCCCTAGGAAATGTACACTCTTAGTCAGTTTCATTTACAATTAGGTATGAAGAAATCCAGCGTAGGTGTGTGGCTGATGACACGAATTCTTGTGGTTCGTTATGTTGCTTTGCCAATCGTGGGCATTGGTATCGTGAAAGCCGCACGCCATCTTGGATTCGTGGATTTGATTCATTGTACATGTTTGTTCTTTTGATCCAATACTCTCTACCACCCGCGATGGCTATTGGTATGAATATATTTATACATCTTCGTGACAAGAAAAGCAATCACATTTTAGAAAATGAAAAATTTCACGCGATAGTAATCAAATTTCTCAAGCGTAGTACTCGAATATCGTTTTTCTCCTATAATCACTCAACTTTTATCAAAAGTTTCAATTTTATAATAATTTCAAGAAATAAAAACTAGCTAGGTTAAATGGTACATATAGTACATTAGTTACTATCAAGTGATTTTAATTTAACGTAATTATTAAACTTGATTATTATTAAGTGATATTTTCTTCTTCACTATTACTCCTACTTCAACTTAATTAGAAAAAACAATAAATAGTAAACATTTTTTTTTGAACGGTAACTTTCATTAAAAAGGCACAACTAGCAAGTTGCTAGAGGCTAAACCAAGAAAGTACAACTTAAAAAGAAAAATTACGCCAATCATTCCAAGACAAAGATTTGAAAGACGATCTATTTTTTATCCAAAGAAATGCCAAGGACTTGATGTTCTCTATTACTTTTAAGAGGTTAAACGAGCTCCTTGAAAAAATGACATCGTTCCTCGCCTTCCAAATACACCAACAAGCCGTAACAATGATGCCTAGGAGAACCTTTTTCTTTTTGTAACACAACAGGGTCGTGATGTGAAGATTGAGAAGGTCCCTAATAGAGTGAGCATAGATTGGAGGTGTCTGACACCAAGAGCTAATAGCATTCCAAACTGTCATTGCCAGGGGGCACGAAGTAAAAAGATGGCAGGAGGTCTCAACACCTTCACCACACCACTAGATTGCTAATTAATTTCTAAAAGGAAAAAAATCCATAAAACTGAAGCACACTGTTAAATTTCAATAGTTTGAATGACTTTAGTCATGAAACAATTAGGAAATTTAGTTAGTACTAGTGTGTAAATTTCTTCAAAAAATGAAGAAATAATCCATAGCTAACAATGGGCAGTAAGATTATGAAGGGGTCAGACACATTGGATGTTATATCAAAATGTGCTTGGGTCATAACTTCTAACTAGTCGGGTTGGGTTGAACCTATTAAAAAAATATAGATCTTTAGTAAATGATTAATGTGTCAAATATGATTACTAACGCGGCAATATTAATGTTTTGATAAAACTGGCAGGTACAATTATAGGTGATCAAATCGGGTTGGTCAAAGGAACCGGAACCGGTTCAGAACCGGTTCCATTAGTCAACATCACTGTTTAAACCGGTTCCATGTTCGAACCGGTTAGGGAACCGAACCGGTTCCCCAACCCTCGGACCCGGAACCGGTGGAACCGGTTCTGACCGGTTCCTAAACCGGTTCTTACACTGTAACCGGTTCCAACCGGTTACAGTGTAAAAAATAAATTTTTTTTTCGTTTTTCGTTTCCGCTGCTCGTATTTGTATAACATGTTAAATAAAAAAAACAATTAACATAAAATTCATTTTATTTACTTTAAGAAGTTCAAAAAAAAAAGGTTACATGTTTTAAAATATTCAAAAACAAACTAACAAAACATTAAACTTATAAATATAAAGTTGTGACATATTATTTCTATAAAAGCCTTCTTGTTCGTCGTAATTATTGAGTGGCGACTTATTCATCAGAATTACTTGTAGAAACGCCTTCTTGTTCGTCGTGCACTCGAACATCAAGTGGTGTTTCGTCTTCCAGAGTGGTTACGTGTTGAACACGATCGATTGAGTCCAAGTGATCCTTCAAGCAAATGCACATCTCCACCGACTCCGAATTCAGTCTTGTTCTTCTCACCGATATTACCCTGTCACTAAGAGAAAAAGCAGATTCCGAAGCTACCGTAGAAGCTTGGGCGGTTAGTAAATCACGGGCCATGGTGGCAAGAATCGGAAACTCGGTTTCCTTTACCTTCCACCAAGCCAAAACATCAAAAGTGCCATATTCCTCTTCGGATAAACCGGTAGAGAAATCATATGCACTATACCTTCCTAGTTCGCTTGAAGGGGTGTTACCCCTTTGTTTTTTAGCCGTTACGTTGCGAACGGTGTTCATAAGGCTAATCATGGGGTCTCGTACTCTAGGAGCACTTGAACTTGATGAAGACCCCCCCAGCGTAGGCATGTGTATGTTTGACCCATATTTATTTATATAAAAGTCATACATAAATTTAAAATTCAAGTTAAAATCATTTTGTGCCTCTGTTGAAAAGTTTGGGTCAACTTCATGCATATCTAAGGCTGAAAAAATTTCGTCTATCACACATTCAACCCCCGTAACATTTAACATTGGGTTTAAAGCGGCGGCGCAAGTAAAAATCGGTGGCAATTCAAGAAAGTATTTTTTTAATTTAAACTTCATTGGTAATATGATGTTTGAAAACATTGGACTTTTATTTTCAAATTCTTTAAGATTGTTAACGATTAAAAATAACTCCGAAAGAACCAAGGGACTTGTCGGATAATACGTTCCCGATAGTTTCGTAGTTGATGTTTTAAAAACTTCAAGAAAAGTCGATAAGTCATTGATAATTTCCCATTTCTCATTTGAAAAGGGGATTGCCAAATCATTCTCGGCAAGACTAGAATGAAACATTTGTAAAGTGTCTCTTTGTTTCAAAGCACTTTGAAACATTATGCAAGTGGAATTCCATCGATGAGGTACATCCCAATTAGCTCCCAAAGCTTTTCTTCCCGTATCTTTACAAAATTTTCTATAATCCATTTGTCTTTTTTTACTTTTCTTAAAAACTTCATGTAGCATTACTCTAAAATCGTTTATAACCGATGTAACCTCATCCGAAGCAAGTCCGTCTTGCACGATTAAATTAATGATATGTGCAACACACCTTGAGTGAAAAAATACACCATTGCAAATCGGCGTATATTTTAATTTTAATTTATCAACCGCCGATGTATTATTCGACGCGTTATCAAATGCAATTGAAAATATTTTATTTTCTAGTTTATAAGTTTTTATAACATAATCTAAAATTTCAAACAAATTATCTCCCGTATGTGGATACTCAAAGAGTTCGAAAGCAATGGTGCGTTTCATCATTTCCCACGATGACGGGTCTACCCAATGAGCGGTGACACAAAGATAAGATTCGGGTAGACCATGTGGAGCCGACCAAACATCAGTAGTTAAGTTTATTCCCGTATTTATATTTTCAAAATATGCAATTAGTACCTCTTTGGCCTTCTTCCACAATTTTAAACAATAACGTCTAAGAGTATGACGACTTACGTGAGTGTATTGTGGTTGAAGCGTATCTCGAATCATGGCGGTTAAGCGAGGGTTGTCGAAGTGGCTAAACGGCAAAGCTTCTTGAATCACAAACTTCGCCATACGATCTTGAACTCGATCAATTTGGTATGTAAATATTCCGCCTTCACTATCCATTTGCGTTTGTTGCGACTCGACGTTCTGTTTCAACGCCCTGCAATACGGTCTTTCGATGTGTTTCTTCAAATTTGAATTCGAAAGTGGGTTTAAATAAATCCCACAAAACTTGCACCGAGCCTTCAATGAATGGTCACTCAATTCAACCAAATCCCAATTGCACCAAATCTCTTGATTACGATTATGAGGTACAATACGAACGAAACTTGGTCCGGCGGTGGAACCTTGACCAACCGATGATTGTGAGGCAGCCATAACAACAAATATGAATATAGAAGAAGAGAAAACAAGAGATTAGAGAACTCAGAACGTTGTAATAGCGTTTTTTTGTATTTTTTTGCGTTCGGGTTTGCGTTTTGAGTGTTGTGATGAACCCATTACACCAAATACCTATTTATACTAGTAGTGGGGTGTTTGGGGAGCCAAAAAACGGCCATTTTTGACCCCAACGGTCAAAAAACGGCCATAAAACCGTTTCCCAACGGCTAGAACCACTCCAACGGCTATAACCGGTTCCGAACCGGTTCCGGTCGAACCGGTTCCAGAACCGGTTCCGGTTCGGTTCCGGTTCCTACCCGGTCCACCTCCAAACATGTCAAACCGGTTCCGGATCGTCGGGTTGAAACGGAACCGAACCGGTTCCTACGAAAAACGGGTAGGAACCGGTTCGGTTCCGGTTCGGTTCCGTCGAACCGGTTCCAGGAACCGGTTTTGTTGTCCACCTCTAGGTACAATAACGCAATTGTTTGAGGTGGGTGAAAGTGAGTGTTCTGTGATTATGCTATGGACTTATGGCGTGGCTGCAATAGCTCTCACGCTGTGGTCCACCCTTTTCATGTGGATTGTTTCTTGATGGAAGGAAGTCACAAAGAGAAAGAATCTATTAAGTTTATTTACTATTATTTGTTTGCATATTTGTGTATCTTGTAAAACAATAAAGCTCTATGACTTATGATTATTATCTAGTCTCAAATCATGAAAGAGAATTGTGCACGGGGTGATTATTGTTGTTGTCTTGTGTATTTGGAAAGCGAGAAATGATAGTATTTTTAATGGCAAAAAGGCTAATATAGGGGTAATTGTGGCGCGCGTTAAATCTCTATCATTTTTATGGCTAAAGTCTAGATCTAGATTTAATAAGATTGTATGGAAAGATTGGTGTAAGTCTTCTTCTAGATTTGTTGTAAGGGTGTTTTTTTGCCTTCGGTCCTTTTTTTTGAGAACCGGTTTAGTACGGTGAATGAAAGTTTAATTTCAAAAAAAAAAAAAAAGTCATGATGCTTAGCCTTTTGTCAGTCATGAAAAAAATGATGGAACCAACACTCGTTGGATCAACACAACTTATCTTTTTAAAACTCACCTTTCTCTTGAAACCTTATTTAAAAATAAAATTCCGATTAATTCTCATACGGGATTAGCCGACTTGTAGTTCCGGTTTCATTACAGAGAAATAAATGGTGTTATTTAAGGAATATGAAACATGAACAAAATCATAGTGGTACTTTTTTTTTCTCAAAAGTTGTGATGGTATAAATAACCACACACTTTAACCAAATTAGATGAAGAAAATAAAGTATTTACTAGGAGTGGGTTTTTAATCCACTCATCCCAAACATATCACCTTTACAATTTATATTATTGTAAATTAAATAAAGAATATTGAACAATATTCTCAAAAATGTGTCTCCACTTCTAACTCTGTTTAGCTAAAAACGATATTGTTTCTGATCAAATGCTAAAGGCTCCACCAAGTTGTAAGGCGAACCATTTCAATTAACACTTTTTTGTTTCAAACTAATATCGTCCAGTAACATCATCAAAGTCTTCGGATTCGTCGGAACTAGACCTGTTCACGAGCCGAGCTGAGCCCGAGCCAAGGCCAGCTCGAGCTCGAGCTCGAAGTTCAATCGAGCTGGAAATATGAGCTCAGGCTCGACTCGGTTTTAACTCGAGCCAGCTCGGATCTACTCGAACATAAAAATAATAATAATAAAAATATGTTGATTTAAATCTGGCAACATCATCTTCTATGCAATCAGCCTCTGTAGGGACCTACAATAACAACGCCATCTTTACAAATCATTCAAAATCATTTATCAATAACAACAAAGTAATGAAAATTAAGGTGTTGCAACTGTGACATGAGAAACCTACAATAACGAGATGGCTGACGACGAGACATAAAGATGCTTAACCTTAATGCAGTCACCTTCAAATTCGCCTTTTTGCCCTATGCCGACAATTTTCTACCGTTCGCCAACGGCCTTCTACGGGTATGCTTTCGCCGAAGTCCTGCTCTTCGCCGGCAGCCGTTAACTAGGTTAATAGATGTCGGTCCCGAATATATCGCTCAATCACTCAGTATCTCACTGTCGTAACCCACACGTTAAGTGTTGACAAGAAGGTTAACGACTTGCTATTTTAGGTAAGAACAATAGAGTATTAATGGCGGAAACACTAACACCCTAAATGTTGCTTAATAGGCACAAAAGTAACAAACACACACTGTAACTCAAAAGACTTCCATTAGTATTAAGTCAGATACAATGAAAATCAATTAGGATTTCATAATGGAATGTTTGGATTTTATGGCAGATTTCCGTGCAGAAATAAGTCAGCCGTCAAAATCTGAATTAGTGTAAGGTTTAGGTGTGTCATAGGCGTGCCCTAAAATTTTCCTTTTATAGGCATGCCCTGACACCTGACATTCCTTTTAGAAACCCTAAAGATAGTGACATTACATATTCAAACGAAACACAAAAGATTCTAAGTGTAAACAGGTCTTCGAGTAAGCTTTTCAGCTTTTGTCTTCTTCGAGCAGACCTGGTAACCATAAAGTGTGTTGGTAAACAGTTCTCCGGGCAAACTTTACTTAGGATATTTTCCTTAGAAAATATTCATCTAGAAGACTTCAATCCTCTTGACCATATCAAACTTTGCTCGATATAGTCCTACGAGCAAACTTGTTCTTCAGAGATCTCTTCAACCATTTGTTATTTTTAACTTATTGAACAAACCTAAGTGTGCTGGTAACACTGTAGCTTGTCCTTAGTTGAACCTTGCTCGGCAGAAGTACTTAGATAAATTCTTGATCAACTTATTTCAAGCTTGCCGGGACCACTGTTTATTATATAAACCAGATATTCCAAAATACTTGGTTTCTTCAGCTTGGTTTAGTCAAGAGTTTGCTCGGAAACAAACCTTGCTTGACTTGAAGAACAACCTTGCTAGACAAAGTGAAGTATGCTCGAACTTACACTTAAGAAGACTTCAAGAAGATAACGTTGCCCGGAAGGAAAAATACCTTGCTAGATTAACTAAAAGCTTGCCAGGAGACCTAAGTGTATTCGGTTTTCATACTTATTCATTTTCAGAGATGTTGAGAAGATTACAATCTGCTTTATATCTTTTCTTGTATTTTCTTTGACCCAACAATAATTAATAGAATAATTGGTTATTTGTTTAATTGTTTTACACTTTTACGTTTTAGTTTATGATGGATAATGAGTTTATTTGTTTAGTTTTTATAGAGTATGTTTTGATAAATTTATTTTATAATTTTAATATTTTATGTTTTTAGAGTTGTGTTGTCAAGTTCTAAATTTGTATATTTGATTAAATGATGGGATATTGGTTTTTAATACTCCCAACTTTCACTCATTGGTAGATAACACTCCTAACTTTCGATTTGTCACCCACCACTCCCAACTTTCATCCTATTTTCCTGTATCACTCCCCGTCTAAATGAACACTAACCTCGTTAATGTTGTGGACTAAAAATGTCATTCAAATTAGTTGAGGGGGTAAAACATAAATTTTATTTTTAATACACAACCTCCATTTCCGGTGACCTCGTTTTTCCGGCGACCTCATTTTTTCCGGAGAATTTGAGTTTTCCGGCTATCTCATCTTTCAGAACACCATATCCATCATTTCACCGAGCTTCACATATGAATTTGAGTTTTCCGGCGAGTTGCAGGTTTCCGGCGAACACCATATCCATCATTTCACCGCCCACCGCCCCAAAACTGCAACCCCCGCCCCCCGCCACTACCAGTGTCTCACCCAGCCACCTTCCGAGATCGCCTGTGTGCCGGAAAATCGAGTTGCAGGTTTCCGGCGAGCACCATCTTCATCATATCATATGTGAAGCTCGGTGAAATGATGAATATGGTGTTCTGAAAGACGAGATAGTCGGAAAACTCAAATTCGCCGGAAAAAAAGAGGTCGCCGGAAAAACGAGGTCACCGGAAATGGAGGTTGTGTGTTAAAAATAAAATTTCTGTTTTACCCCCTCAACTAATTTGAATGACATTTTTAATCCAAAACATTAACGAGGTTAGTGTTCATTTAGACAGGGAGTGGTACAGGAAAATAGGGTGAAAGTTAGGAGTGGTGGGTGACAAATCGAAAGTTGGAAGTATTATCTACAAATGAGAGAAAGTTGAAAGTATTAAAAACCAACGTCCCTTAAATGATTTATGAATAAATCAGCTTTTATATATGTTGATGAATCGTAGAATCATTATTTATTATTTTTTATTTTTTTGATATAATCTTTTCTAAGCCCATACACTTATCTGGAAGTAAAAAATGTATAAAGAGTAAAACTGAAAAGAATTAAAAAAAAGGCACAAATCGAGAAGACTACAAATAATCATACATTTTTTCCAAAAACAACATCAAAGTTATAATGTTATCGCATTTGTCTAAGTTATAAACGTATTTTAGTTTGTATTCAGGGCCTTTTGTTTTTCTTGTCCCAGTCCCTAATTTTTTATTTTGTATTCTAAGAAACGGCCCTGTTTGATGTCTTCCAATAATCTTGAAATTAAGGGGTAGGGTTTGATGAGGTGGTGGTGTGAAAGCAGAGAGGGGGGGGGGGGGGGGGGGGGTTGAAAGAGACAGAGAACAAGTGTTGATTTTGTTGGACGTGTATTATTAATATGATTAAAATGATAAAAGGGATTTAAAAAATGAATATGATAAAAAGGAAACTAGAAAGACCAAAATGCCCTTAACTTAACGTTATAAAATTAACCAGGTTAGTGATTTGGACGAAACTGACAACAAATGGGAAACCTCAGTGGTTCATATGCAAAAATGAAAATTTTTGGACGAAGATCACAAAAACGGCTAAACCACATGAACGATTTTGACCCTTTACTCTTATTTAATAAATGATAAAAAAGTATAAGTATGATACATATGCAAGCAAGTAAACGTTTTTTAAAGAATTAAGTAACATAAGAAACACAATCGATGGCACAGGTCAACCGTTGATTGACCGTAACATGTTTACGCAAATTAAGCAGGTTGAATTTCAAGTTCTCAAGCCAACAATAATAGTGTATATACTCTTGGGTATCAAAACATATAAATTGTTCCATTTGATGCTTTATTTTGACTTTGTTGTACCTTCGTCTCATGCTTCTCGCTTGAGATCCTTTTCCTTTTTTTTTTCTTTCTTTGCTTTTACAAAAGATTTAGTTTGCTTTCTCAACCCGAGCTTATCATCCATTGTACGACAACATATCTCAAAGGAGTCAAAGCATAAATGGTACAATATATTAGTTTAGCTATATTGTAGGGTACACCATTTTACAAAAACTATAAACAAGACATTTATAATTAAAAATGTCATCACATGCATATGCATACACCCACATAGTACGTCTATGTCGGTTGTAAAATCAATTTTGCGTGTATGCATCGACGTACAACACAGGAGTTGGATGTAGTGGTCGAGAACAAATTGATACTCACAAATACTAACAAACACACAAGTTAAGATCAAATTCTAATGCTATTATAATCAATAAACTAGATCAAATCAATATTAAAGTAATTCTTCATACTATAGCCCTAATCATGACTATGATATATAATGGTAACCGTACGCAGTCAACAAGTAATAACAATTATAGTTGAACACTAACTGCAAAAACATAAACCATTACATCATTAATGAATCTTATGGGCCTAAATATGTCAATCCCTATAACTTACACGTGACGTGTCTAATTAGATGGAAATTACCAACAATGGGTTTTCTGGCCAGCGTATGCGCCTATGCTGGGTGACATTCGATAAGTCAGTCCCTGAAGACTTGGACAACATGCACTAAACTATATTTCAAGCCATCCTCGCATTGCAAGTCCTACCTAACTCCACAATCAAACCTCATATTGAACACAAAAATTTACACAAACACATAACACAATGCCATTATTATATTCCACTATAACATGTTATTACATGTACTTCTTTGGTACATATTCTTCCTTTAAAATTCGAGATCTTAATTTGTTGCCAATTAAGTTTTTAAGACTTTAACTTGTTGACTTCCTAAAGTTAACCATACCTCTCGTTAATGAGGAAGTATTAATCATATTATCTCATAACTCTTCATTCTTGCCGGTCTAACTAATTCCCTTGCTAGTCAAACTTTTGTTAACATTTTAAAATGCTGAAATATATACTTATTTTCAACTAAATTCCAAACATATGGTTGTGTAACTATTCTATAAGTTTTTGTATTGTGTTTCTTTTCATGTGGGATGCTTTTAATTGTTAGGCTTTAACGAGCTTTGACTACTGCTGCGTCAGATTTATGAGGGCTTAGCAAAGAAAAATGAGTGCTAGATTAGATTTGTGTGGGCTTAGCATTGAGGGGATAAGTCGAAGTCTGGGCGTGGGCCATAATTAGTTACAAGTTGGATCTTGATAAACAGAGAGGAAGAAACTTCTTCAATAGTATTGTTTTCTAATTTTTTTCTCATATAATCAGTGTATGTCTTCAACTTCTGCAACCATTGAAGACCATTTTGCGACATTGTAAGATACTAAGATTCTTGTTTGATAGTTTGAGAGGTTCTGTTTATAAATTCCTTGAAAATTTCATGTTTGTGACAAAAACTACTAGTTTTCTTAGTGCCACTAATAAACAAATTCTGCAATCAAGAAAGTCATTTAATATGTATATAATAACATAGATTTACCCATTAATTACTAATAGATCCTTGGTTTATAAATTTGACCTAATTTGACTTTTGACTCGGAATTACCTTGACGTTTGAAGCATATAGTTTCTCAATTATATATGTTGGACATAGCTAAATATGGTTTCTTTTCCTCTATAACCAGTGAGGATGTTAATTATGTCATGTTTGTAGGTAGTCGAGTTGAATAGTTAAACCCAAATACGAACCATATTTTTATGTGTCACTACGTGAATATCGACCTTCCGCCACACATGTGGTCTGGGCGATTTGCCACACTTCGGCTTAAATGTGTGGCTAAAAGGTCTTTGACCATGTTTGAAAACCTTTCAGAATATTTTGGCCACACATATTATTCTTCACGTGACCATTCTATACCTAGTCAGGTACTTTTCGCCACACTTTGAAAAAAACTGTGACAAAAACTAGCCACATTATAAAAACGTGTGGCGAAATGTGACCTACAGTCATAGGTTGTTTGATCATTGATACATGTGACCAAAAACACATGCATTAGCCACAAAATATGACATTTAACTAGCCACATGTTTGAATAGTGTGGCCAAATTTGACAAACGGCTACTGTATGGATAAGAGATGTGTCTAAAAGGTAAAAGATATTGCCACTTATATTACGTTGTGTGACCTAATGTCACATTTTCTAGCCACATTTTTAATAAAGTGGCGAAATATGACGAACAACCATTGTATTTATTAGTTATGTGGCTAAAACGCTTAAAATATATGGCCACTTACACGACGTTGTGTGACCAAAGAGTAGTTTACTTTTATTTTTCATAAGTTTTTATTGTCACGGATACACTTATTATGTGTGGCTATAAGTTATAAATGGTCACAATAAAATATTTTTAAGTGTGTCCAAATGTAATTAATGGCCACTTATACGAGGTTGTGTGACCAAAGAGTATCTTAGTTTTGCTTTTTATAAGTTTTTTATTGTCACGAATACACTTATTATGTGTGGCTATAAGTTATAAATTGTCACACTTAAAGGATGTTTTAGTGTGTCCAAATGTAATTAATGGCCACTTATACGACGTGTGTGACTAAAAAGTATCTTAGTTGTGTTTTTTATTGTCACGGATACACTTATTATTTGTGGCTATAAGTTATAAATTGTCACACTTAAAGGATGTTTTAGTGTGTACAAATGTAATTAATGGCCACTTATACAACGTTGTGTGACTAAAGAGTATCTTAGTTGTGGTTTTTATAAGTTTTTTATTGTCACGGATACACTTATTATGTGTGGCTATAAGTGATAAATGGTCACACTATAATATTTTTAAGCGTGTCCAATCGTAATTAATGGCCATACGTTGATTTGACGAGTGGCGACGTCATCATTGCCTTTACAGTTTCTTGTGCCGCTAATTTCAAATTGTCAGGGAGATGTACCGGCGGTTTCCGATGGTGTTTAAATACCACTCACAATCACAATCACAATCCACAATCACAATCACAATCCATAATCAGAATCCACAATCACAATCACAATCCACCTTTCTTTCCGATAATGGCTGCAGCTTGGCTCGAACGTGCACCGGGTGCTCATGCCCCCTTCTACTACGACCCCACATTTTTCACCATACGATTCCACTTTTTTTCCCGCGCCGTCCGGAGGAATAAAAGGGTGGGGTGTATTGACTATGTCAACCCTCAAACCTTCACGTACCAACAACTTAACCGAATGGTTAGGTGGCTTGGGTACACGACTGCTGATTATTTCAGCATTGAAATGGTAGTGCCGGGAATCGAGGCGGCGTACATCGAGTTGGAAGACTTGGAGCACTTCAAGGCGGTGTCCGTCTATGGGGCATTCCATTCTCAGGTGAACCTTCGCCTCCATAGGCTTAGGGACTCCACCTACACCTCCGATGGCATGTACGAGAGGATCATGGCCTCTCATACTCCAGAAGAGAATCCGGATGTAGATTCGGATACGGAATCTGATGTAGATTCCGATATGGAATCGGATGCTAGGAGTTAGTTTTATGTAATTAGGTTTTCTATATTAATGTAAATGTTATTATTGTAAATGTTATTATATTTTGGTATTAATATGTTATGCGAATGTTATTAACTGTAAATGTTATTATTATATTTTGGTTGTGTTTTTGAAGCGTAATTGATATTGATTTTTTATAAATAACTTTAAAATAGATGTTAGTGTGAGTGAATAACAAAATAGACCTAAAATTTAATTTTTGGTAGTTGAGACAGTAATTTATTGTAGTTCAGTTGATTTGTAGCGTATCTAGTAAGATAAACTAGTTTTTTTATTTTAATTAACTTGAATGTAGGCTATTATTACATAAATATATTTCAAAGATTTTCTGACAGGTATTAAAAGCGTACAAAGCGTGTGATATACTAGTTTTTTTTATTTTAATTAACCTGAATGTAGGCTATCATTACATAAATATATTTCCAAGATTTTGGACAGGTATTAGGTATAAATGTAATTAATTTCCAAAATTAATTAGCTTCTGTGCGTTTCCAAAGCGCGTGGAAACCATTTTGACAGGTAGTATGCAGTTATACACTCAACAACTAACTATATAACAACAGAGACTTTAATGACTGCAATAAAACTGGTGACTGAAATTTATTACACTTCTATATATGTTATGTGAATTCCAAACTTGGCCAAGCAGAAAATATCTAAGGTTTCCACAGATCTTAAACTTCCCAAAGATGTTAGATTTTGATAAAATCCTTTACAAAACTCAATGCCGTCACCAAATCTTAAATCTAAGGTTACTGGTGATGGCATTGAGTTTGGAAGCGGTTTTTCAAAACTGAATTTTATTTGTTCAAAGGCTTCTTCAAAGTCTGGAGGGTACAATTTTGGTATGTAGGTTAGTGAAAAGAAGGGCATAATGGTCTTTTTTTATAAAATGAGTTGATAATGTTTTGTAGGAAACCAGCTGTTGAAAAGTATGTTGAAATATAACCAAATAGAGGTTGTGCAAGAAACAAAACCATCAGACGAGAAATGATGCATTTTTGGACTTTCTTTGTATTAATGTAACTTTGATATAGCACGAGTCAGTTATGAGTGTAATGACTTTATTGATCTTACCATGGTACACTACAAGTCAATTGTGACTTTTATCGATGTAACATGATGTACGTTTGAACTTGACACCAATTGACCAAAATAGCCAGAAGATGAAATGAATTCAACAAACCGGCCTGTACGTATAAGTAGTAATAGTATTAAAAACGGAGAAGTCGTAAAAGAAAAGTTGATGTATCTACGGATGAAGCTTCCCAACCTGCTTATATACTGACTTCAACTAAGCCATCTTAATTTCACATGCTGGTTTATAGGTGTATGAGTGTCGTTTGTGTGTGCATGACAAGCGTAACAAGGTGGCAAATGGTAAAGTTCATTGGTCACCGGTTCCACAACAGTTGCATGGAAAAGAAATCCCGAGGGTTGCTATAAAGTTAGTATAGATGGAACCATAAAGGAACAAGCAATTATTCCATGTGAGGCAGATGAAATTACGACTGTTGGCAACGCAATTGGTACTTTTGTTGCTTGGCCAGAACACCTAATCGTATGTGACCAGGAGGTTTGTTCCCTTTTAACTTAACCGAACAAATATCTATGTTCTTTTTCATTTAGTTTAAAAAATGAACACTTGTGTTCGTTTATGTTCGTTTGTTTATAATCTAAACTAACGTAATTGAACAAAGATAAACGAACATAAACGAACTTCCCGCCGAAAGGTTCACGAACAGTTAAACGAACGTTCGGTATGTATGTATGCATACTATTTTGTTCTATTCAATTACAAAATACGACATTAATTATACATATTTATTTTTCATATTCTGTTGTTCCAGCTACCACCACTCCCGTCCTCAAAAGAACCAGACAGAGCTGGCAAGAAGGCAAAGGCAAAGTATACAACGATAGACCGGGTGACCAAACAGAGGACAATGAGCAGTGCCAAGAAAACCGACGCCTTAGCTAGTATATAGGTAGTCGTTATTTTTGTATTTTGTAAGATATTTTGCATATACATTTGCTTAAGTGAATATTATTGCTAATATAATAATTCTGTTTTGTTTCTTATAGCTGTTTTATATTACTGCACAAAAAATAAAAATAATTATATATTGCCTAATTACACACAATTTGGTCACATAGAACACATTAAATAGGTGTGGCCAAAAGTAAGACAATAGCCACACCTGAAATTACAAAAATTAGAGTCTATAAATGACCATTGGCCACAAAATAAACATTTTTGTGTGACGAAAAGTTTGACAATAGCACACTTTAAATTACGAAAAGCATTATGTGTGACAAACGGTAAGACAATGGCCACACCACAAACTACAAAAGAGTGTTTGAGTGGCAACTTCACAGTTTTAGCCACGTTGGCAACAATCTCCAGTGTCTATATGATATTATTAGCCACACAGTACCTAACTATGTGTGACGAAAAGTTTGACAATATCCATACTTTAAATTACGAAAAGCATTATGTGTGACAAACGGTAAGACAATGGCCACACCACAAACTACAAAAGAGTGTTTGAGTGGCAACTTCACATTTTTAGCCACATTGACAACATCCTCCAGTGTCTATATGATATTATTAGCCACACAGTACCTCACTATGTGTGACGAAAAGTTTGACAATAGCCACACTTTAAATTAGGAAAAGCATTATGTGTGACAAACGGTAAGACAATGGCCACACCACAAACTACAAAATAGTGTTTGAGTGGCAACTTCACATTTTTAGCCACATTGACAACAACCTCCAGTGTCTATATGATATTATTAGCCACACAGTACCTCACTATCTGTGACGAAAAGTTTGACAATAGCCACACTTTAAATTACGAAAAGCATTATGTGTGACAAACGATAAGACAATGGCCACACCACAAACTACAAAAGAGTTTTTGACTAGCAAGTTCACATTTTTAGCCACATTGACAACACCCTCCAGTGTCTATATGAAATTTTTAGCCACACAGTACCTCACTATGTGTGACGAAAAGTTTGACAATAGCAACACTTTAAATTAGGAAAAGCATTATGTGGGACAAACGGTAAGAAAATGGCCACACCACACACTACAAAAGAGTTTTGACTAGAAAGTTCACATTTTAGCCACATGTACAACAATCCCCAGTGTCTATAAGATATGATTAGCCACACAGTACTTCACTATGTGTGACGAAAAGTTTTACAATAGCCACACTTTATATTAGGAAAAACATTTTGTGTGACAAACGGTAAGACAATGGCCACACTATAATCTACAAAGGAGATTTTGAGTGGCAAGTAAACATATTTAGCCACTTTTAATGTAATATCTAGTGTCTATATCATATAATTAGCCACCCTATTATTAAATTTAAGTGGCCATTTCTTTGCTATATTCACACGGTATAGGTCATAATGTAAGCTTAACACAACCCTATTGGCCACATTAATATAAAATGCATGTGGCTGAAACATAAATTCATGTGGCTATATAGATGCAATGGTCACTCATAGTAAATTGACATGTGGCCATTTTCTACCATTTAGCCACACTTATTGGAGAGGCTTCTTGATGGCCAGCAACTAATGTCTGTACCCTTTAGCCACACTTATTACCACATAAGGCCACTAAAAACTGTTTGTGGACATATCATACCCACGGTGTCGCGACCTTTGGCCACATATGACCTGAACCAAATGTGTGTGGCTAAAGGCCTACGGCCACACTTTTTTCTTGTGGCTGAAGGTCAATATTCATGTAGTGTATTTAAAAACATGTACGTATTAATAAATAATAAATAGACGAACTCGAGCTTGAAAAAATGACTCACCAACCGACCTTAAAAGTCAAAATGGCCAAATCTTGAGCTTAGGCTCAACTCAACTTGTTTGCGCCCCTAGCAATTAGGATCCATAATAACCGGTAACAATTATGGTAAAATTATTGTTACTGATTTTCAGTTATAATAAATAATTTTTAACCAGAAACATTCATGGAAATTTAAGGCCATTAGGGTATCCGGAGTGGGCGATTAAATGGGGCGATTTTGAGAAGGAACACCGCCCCAAGGCGATAAATGGGGCGATAGGGGGGGGGGGTGATTGTTTTTTTGTCGACGGCAAACCTTTAAAGAATATTATTATTATATTGTGTTGTGTGTGGTATATATATACATGTATATATATATTATGCTACAACACCATACCCATAAAACAAAAATCCACTCTTTGCTGAGTGGGCGCCACATGACACAAATCACCCCATTTTGTAGCCCCTCAACTACACATATCCTTAGTACATGATGAAATATAGTAATTGATGCTCAACTATTGTAATTTAAAACTAGCGAAGGTCATTGATGTTCTTGAGTGTCAAGTAGAAGTGGCAAATGAGTTGGGTTGAGTCGAAACAAGTCATGGGTTGAAACGGGGTTGGGTCAGAATGGGTCAATTATATATTTTTTTTAGATTTTTTCTTTTTTATACATATTTTGAGTTATAATTTTTTTTATTTACTTTTTTAAGTGTTTTTTATTAAGATCAAAAACCCCTCAAAAAATATTCAAAAATAATAATAAAAAAATTATAACTCAAAATATAAATCAAAAACCAAAAAAAATACAAAAACTAAAATGTTTCTTCCGTTGTACTGGTTCCATAAAAAAACCAATGAGAAATGGAACGGAAACCGAAAAAATCGACAAAAATGAAACAAAAATCCAAAACCGAATCAAGTAAATTGAAATTGAAAAAATCAATCAAAACGAAACTAAAAAATTTTGAAACCGAACAAAAAAAATATAAAAAACGGACAAAAACGAAACAAAAACCAAAAAAGAGTCCGGAATCGACAAAAAAACAAAAGAAACCAAAACCCAACCTGTCCCTTGTGAAAACTCTTGTTGGCTTGAAACTTGAACCGAAAAGGTTCAAATATGAAACCCGTTTCATGTCTAAACTTATTTCGTGTGAAAACCTGTTCCGATCTAAGATGAGTGATGGCCTACAGGTGGTGCCTGAGATGACGGCGATGGTGCTGGTGTTGGATGGCAGTGATGATGAGTTGATGGTGGTGGGGTAGCTGCTGGTGGTGGCGGATTGCAACCGTGAACACGGGGTTAGGTGAGTTAGGCCGATGCACCATGAGTATATAGAGAGAGAGAGATCAACGAGGACTGATATTTGTTGTGTGTGTTCATTTATTTGTGGAAACTCTATTGAAAATTGGAGAAGATGAAGTGTTAAATGTGGTATTATATATTTTATTTTTTTAATATGTGTTCATTTAGTTCGTATGTTTGTCTCTATGGCTTAGTGAACCGAAGGTTTAGTGTAACAAATCGGGTTTCCGAGTCAATATTTTTATTAAAAAACTAACCCGCTTTTATGTTCATGACTTTTTGTGAAGCAAATATCGCGTTATTCGAGTATTTATTATTTTAATATTATTTGGCTAATTTATTTAATATATATCGAATTTACTTTGAAGAATATGCAAAAATAACCCTAAACAATAGTTTTAGCCTTATATGATTCCAACCCAATAGTTCGAGGACCAAACTGCAAAATCTGCATTATTATTATATTATTAATATCCAAACCCTTTTAACCCATATTCAAACCCATACCAGTGACCCGATTGGCGTACCCGCATACCCGTTTAACAAGCTTGAGCCATAAGTTTCGTTGTTAACATGGAAATTGGATCATTGATATTATTCCCCTTGCCAAAACGGCCTTCACCGTCAATCGTGATTTGGAAACAAGATCAATTATAACGCGTATTGAGATTTTTGAATAACCGCCTCAACCCGTTTATGATAAAGCATCATAACAACCTCTATAGTCTAACTTATCATGCAGATTTCGTCCTCAGACCAGCGCAAATCATAACCCTATGTCTAATCATACTATAACTGCTTTTGAATCGGTGTTCTTGATCTTATGAATGTCGTCTATAAACAATCAATAAACTCCTCGTATAAGCATCTTTACAGGTAATTGTTTATATAGTTAAACTCGTCGTTCCATTCTAATCAAAAGCCCGAACTTTAATTGATCAAATAATAAGCGGATTAACGAGTTTGTAAATTAGGGTTAATATGGTTTTGGGGCTAATGTACGTTTTTGTATATAATAAATTATTCTCGTTTATCAATCAATGGACTGTGTAGCTCAGTTGGTCCTGTGTGTGTTGGCTAAGGTCTTGACCCGGCTGGGGGCGCAGGCTCGAGCCTCCCCCTGCCCTGTTTTGTTAAGTTATTTAAAGGACCTAATTATTTTAATGGTTATATTAAATCATCAAATTAATATCTTGAATATATATAAACTCATAATCAATTTGCATTTTATTAAAACCAACATATAAGTCGATTAACGTTTACGAATCTTGGTTAAAGTTATATATATATATATATATATATATATACTAGTTTTTATCCCCCGTATTACGGGGTTATTTTATATGTTTGTTCTAATATTTATTTATTTTTTGAATTTATATTTTTTTTATTGTATGAAAGTTAATAATATACTTATGGTTTGTTGATAAATTGTTTCACAAATAAATGAGATGTTATAACCCGGTTTAAAAGATATATGGTTTTGATGAGACCCAAGACCCGTTTATTTTTTTTACTATAAAGTTGGTTTGTTAATTATAAATAATATTAATGAAAATTAATAATATACTTATGGTTTGATGAGACCCAAGACCCGTTTATTTTTTTTACTATCAAATTGGTTTTTAATTTAAATAATATATATATATATATATATATATATATATCTTTTTTTAAAATAAATAAGATATTAATTTTTATTATATCCTATTTTATAGGATTTTTATATCAATAATTTGGTGAGAATAATTTTTAATTTAATGAGATGTTGTAACCCGTTTAAGGAATATCTGGGTTTGGTAAGACCCATACCCATGAATTCGGGTCAAATGCATGAGAAGTCTTCATTTAAAAATCAAGTAAATCTGGTGACTCCAAAAAAGGGGGGGACCACATCGTGACACGTAGGATTTTTTTGTCTTCGATTATATATATTATAGATATATATACTAGTTTGATCCTCCCGTGTTACGGGAGTTTATTCAAGTTTTTGTTTTTAATCGTTTTGCTATTTTATGATGATTTATTTTATTTTTTAACGTAGTTTTGTTTTAATTTTATACATATATATTAGTTTATTATTATATATTTAGCGTTTGGGTTTTTCCAATTGAGATGAGTATGTTTTTTAGTTTTTTAATGAACAAAACTAAACGAATACGGGCATGTTGATTTTTTTAAATGAACAAACATGAATACAAATATTTGTCTAATGAAAAATGGGACGTTGATGTATTTGACGATGGTGGGTAGTGTCAGAAGTTAACCGTGAAGGAGATGATAGACCAGCAACAGAGAACATGTAAAAGTGATAAATTAAATTAGGGTTTAACGATGAAAGTGTATACCAATAAATGATATCTTATAACCCATTTAAGGGCTATTAGGGTTTGGTAAGACCTATAACCCGTGGAAATTATTCTTGATAACTAAGGGGTTATTTCACAAATAAATAAGATGTTATAACCCGTTTAAAGTTTATCCGGGTTTGGTGAAACCCATGACCCGCAAAAATTATTGTTTGATTATGAAAGAGTTTCAAAAATAAATGAGATGTTATAACTCATTTAAAGACAATCCAGGTTTGGTAAGACCCATACCCGTGAATTCGGGTCAAATGATGAGAAGCCTCCATTTAGAAATCAAACAATCTGGTGGCTCTAGAGAATTGGGGGAGCAATCTGAGAGTGACACATAGAGTTTCATGGTAGATAATTAAATAGATAGTTAGATATATATATATATATATACACACACACTAGTATTACATGTTTAATAAAGGTTTTAATAAAGATTTGAAATGGTTGTATATTTAAAATATATATTAAACCTTATAATTTTACATAATTATAAAGTACTTTATAAAAATATTATATTTTATATAAATATTATTATTTATTATCTATTAACTATTTACAATATTAACTTGAAAAGAAATATTTAGCAAATCTCTTTATATAAACTATAGGACCTTTATAACTATTTATTTAAGTATTCTTAAGTATTTTATATAATAAAATCATATTATTTACGAAAAAAATTTGATAATAAACTTAATATGAATCTAAGTAATATTTAACCTTTGTAAGAACATACTCGACCATCAATTTCCGAACCTCTATCTAATTTTAGTTTAGTATTCAATCCATATTTATTTTCCCACAATTATTGTTACTTAGGATTTCTCATTGGTATCATTCCCGAAGAGCTTCGCTTACCGCTTTTGTAAGGCCCCGTTCCCGGTAGCCCTACTTTAGCGTCGGATTTACTCATAAACACATTTCTACAAATAAGAGTTTATTAAAACTTTCGCGGAATATAAAACTGTAACCGTTTATTACAAAACATCTAATCTTTTCTTTAAAATCATAACATAAATCATCATATTAAAACATCATTTCTTCCATTTTCAAATGATAGCTGTTCGATCCATGTCATGTGTCAACCTCATGCTAGATTTTTAATCATATTCACCTGCGTGCATACTAAAAGTCAGCTACGCTGAGTGAGTTCTAGTTAATCAGGCGACATACAATACATACAAATATCTTACATACATACATACATACATACATATCTTATCCTTGTATAAATATCCATAAGAGGACGTCACATAATATCTATTAAAAAAACTAATACTATTACCCTGCTATTTATATTCTTCATAGAATGACACTATATATATATATATATATATGGGCGTTTCATTAAAGGAACACTATACTTTCCATCAAAGGAACACGGGGCTTTCCATTAAAGGAACACTATGCTTTCCATCAAAGGAACACTCTATATATTATCCGTAGAGGGAACTCTATATATATGTTAACATTTAATATCCATATCTGGAGACAATCATCGCTATTCTTGGCAATACATGTGTGACACCCGGTAAATTCCCAATCCCTTAAACCAAGTAATCAACCTAAATATTAGGTAATTTTGTTATGTGCGCCCTGCGCGAGCGCGCCATGTTAGTCAGCGCGTGCATTTGTTATGTGCGCCCTGCGCGAGCGCGCCATGTTAGTCAGCGCGTGCATTTGTTATGTGCGCCCTGCGCGAGCGCGCCATGTTAAGAACCAGCGTGAGCATATGTTATATGCGCCATGCGCGAATGTTTTGGCTTTATGTTTTCATGTACCTTAACGTTATGTTGTCTAATGGGTTGACCGTCACGCATGATGCTAAGGCGGGTGCACCCTAAATCGTTTATGCGCGTGCGGAAGGGAACTAACCTCCCCGCATGGCGGGAACATTGAGAGCTAGTTTGTCTGAAGCTCCAAGATGGAATTGACTTCAACATAACTGATCACTATGTTGAAATACCAAGACCACCTGGAGAATCTACAAATGAAACTCAATGTCCCTGACTGCGAGAAGGTCACGCACCTACCCGCAGCAAAGAAATGTCCTTCACGCAGAAAGCTATGCGCACAAAGTAATACGCGCAGAACACTTAGTCTATTCTCCAGTTGTAAGGAGATTACTCCCGCCCAAAAAGAAACGGTAGCGTGTTTCAGAGATTTTCCACTTTTTACTGTACACTGACAAAGTACCTGAAAAAGCACACTGTAACATGAAAAGTCAACTGTCAGCCACCCTACTCCCACCAACCACAGACCTGCATGTCCTGACCAAATCAAAATCAAAATCTTTTATCCACTACTCCACTTTTAAATAAATAATAATAATTTCCATACTTTATCATCATTACCCCTAGATATGAAAAGATTACAATCCCCTAAAGCAAGGGATTGTGTTCCCTTGAGTTTGCCTATAAATATGTAACCTAAATTATCACCCAAAACACACTTCAAAGAACTGCAAACTTGCACTAATCCTCTCCCAAGCATCCGTTGTTTTCATTTCCGATCCTGTTACTAGGTAAGCCGAGAATATAACCTTGAGATCTACTTTCCAACCCTTATATTCTCCCATTTCTTGATCTTAATATATATACTTCTTGTTATTTAATCGTATTCTAGACCTTCGATTCCGAGGCCAACACCAAGAAAACCCGAATCTCGATTAATCCCTTAACAAGAACCACAGGTGAGTCTCACAGCCCCTATTCTCGCTGTTTTCACTGTTTTTAAACTGTTTTCGGGGCGAGGGACACGTACTTAAATAATGTTTTATCATGGTATACTTACAAGCTATGCAAGCGATTATGTGTTTAAATTATATTTCATGATGAGCAATGCGAACGGTTATCTAAGGTTTTCGATGTATGTGCGCTAGAACTCGAGTAAGTGATCACTTTACCATTGGAACTCTAAGGGTAGGGACTGCTGGTTTGATCCACCCACTCGTAGGGGTCGCACCTCTTTGCATGGACGAGTGCCTAGTATGGTCATGGGGCAGTACTATGGGTTTGAGCCCGCTCGTAGGGGTCGCGCCTCTTTGCATGGACGAGCGCCTTGTTTTCCGGCACAACGTCCGCGCGTAACCCGCGGGACGGAATTATTGATTAGCTCGTAGTGGCAGCGCCACTTTGCATGGACGAGCACATTTTCCTGAAACGTTCGCGCGTAACCCGCGGGACGGTATTACTTATTTTAGCTCGTAGTGGCAGCGCCACTTTGCATAGACGAGCACAGTTCCCAGAAATGTTCGCGCGTAACCCGCGGAACGATTTTATCAGAATATGTTGATAGAACTATGTTTTACCAAGCATGTGTTTTAATGATGCTATCAGAATTATGTTTCAGAATGATTTGTATCAAGATTATGATGCAATACGATTTATCAAGTTACTAAAACTTGTGAACTCACTCAGTTTATACTGATTCAAATGTTTTTACGTGTCTTTCAGGAGATAACTAGGTAGCGCATGGAGTCACACTTAGAGCACCTCACGCTGAACATCTAAAACTAGCTTTTTGGAAGATTTTAGTTCTATCCCTTCGATGCGCGTGGTTGTTCCCGCCGCGCAAGGGGATAGGGCGTGGAAATCTTCAACAGTTTTATACTTTGATGTTTTTATGTAATTTTTAAACAATGTATTGTATTTGTATTAAACATTTCATGCGCAATGAAAATCTTACTATAAATGTTTGCAATGGCCCGTGCTTAATTATCAATCCCCACTCGCGCGCGCCCGGCTGTTTCCGCCACTCAGGGCCGGGTGTGACAGATTGGTATCAGAGCACTGGTTATAGCGAACTAGGAAGAGAAGTTTTAACCTAGACTATAACCGTTGGGGGAAATCGCATGAAATATTTTCAAAAGAAACTATACACACACTTAGGAACACGGGTCACACAGTGTCTAGTAAATAATGATAATATTATGTGCTCGGAATACATGCGCTAAGTTTGATATATTTTCATTCTCTTTTAAAGCGAGAATGCCTCCAACTAAAGCCAAAGGAATTACCATGACACCCGAGGAACTCGCGGAAATAATCGCGCAAGCAATCGCAACACATGAGGCCAGCAAGGCCGAATCAAGTCAGGGTCGTCAGAATGAGACCCCAGAACCCGAATCAGGAGCCTTGGACAAAGGATGCTCCTACAAGACATTCATGGCCTGTAAGCCTTGGCCATTCAAGGGTATCAAAGGGGCCATTGGGCTCTACAACTGGATTGACAAGATGGAGACAGTTCTCTCCATTAGCGGATGTAGTGAGAACAAGAAGGTCCTTTACGCGACCTGCATGTTCCAAGAAGCAGCTTCGTCTTGGTGGAAGCTTCAAGTGAAAACCATGGGGCGAGAAGTTGCTCTTCACAAGACCTGGGAGGAACTGAAGGAAATGTTGATGAGAAAGTTCTGCTTTCGCGCAGAAATTCAGAACCTACAACAGGAATTCTGGAACCACACAATGGTAGGAACGGATATCGACGCCTACAACAACCGGTTCAACGAGCTTTGCCAGTTGGTGCCAGACATGGCAAACACGGAGGAAAAGAAGATCGAGAGGTATATCTTTGGGTTACCTCCTGTTGTTAGGGTTCCGCTCAACGCCGCAGCACCTCCAACCTTTGATGAGGCGGGTAGCGCGGGCCATCACCCTTACAAGGGATACGGTCCGTGCGGGTATGTTAACTACGCGCGGAATCGAGCAGCGAACCTCTGATCCCAAGAGGAAGTGGAACTCTCACCACCGAGGGTCCGACTCCAAGCAACCACCGTTCAAGAAGCAGGAGAGCGTAAGGGCTTACGCGATCCAAGCCGCGGAGCCATCAAGGAAAGGATACAGCGGGCCTCGCCCATGGTGCAACAAATGCAAGTATCACCACGAGGGTGAATGCGCAAGAATCGAATGTGCCAAATGTGGCAGACCAGGGCACAAGACGATGAATTGCCGTGTCAGAGAAGCTGGAGCGAGCGACAACTGCTACGCATGCGGGAAGCCAGGGCATTTTAGTCGGGATTGCCCGCAAAAGGGAAACCAAGCTCGCGGGAGAGCTTTTGTGATCGGCGCAGGCGAAGCTAAAGAAGAGCCGAATGTGGTAACCGGTACGTTTTTGCTTAACGGACATTTTGCATCTGTCTTATTTGATACTGGCGCTGACCTAAGTTTTATATCCGCTGAGTTTAAAGACTCCCTAGGCCTAGCAACCAGTAGGCTAGACACACCTTATACTATAGAACTAGCCAATGGTAGGCAGTTATGCGCAAACGAAAGAACTGAACAATGTGTAATAGTCATGGGAGGTCACGGGTTCAATATTAACTTGTTGCCAATAGACTTGGGAAGTTTTGACATTGTGATAGGTATGGATTGGTTAGTCGAGAACCACGCGGAAGTTATTTGCCATGAGAAGCAGGTTCGGGTCCCACTGTTGAACGGAGAAACCTTGGTGATTCAAGGGGAAAGAAGGGGAGTTGCGACGAAACTAATTTCGTGCCTAAAGGCGCGTAAGTGCCTAAGGAAAGGGTGCTACGCCTTCCTGGCGCATGTCGTAGAGAAGAAAGGAGATGAGCGAAGAATTGAAGACTTACCAGTAGTGCGCGAATTTCCAGAAGTTTTTCCTGAAGATTTGCCCGGATTACCGCCGCCTCGACAAGTCGAGTTTCGTATTGATTTGGTCCCAGGAGCTGCGCCAGTAGCTCGAGCGCCTTATCGACTAGCTCCATCTGAGATGCAAGAGCTATCCAATCAGTTACAGGAACTATTGGATAAGGGTTTCATACGCCCAAGCTTTTCACCTTGGGGAGCTCCAGTACTGTTTGTTAAGAAGAAGGATGGTTCGTTCCGGATGTGTATTGACTATAGGGAGCTGAACAAGCTGACAGTCAAGAATCGGTACCCCTTACCGAGGATTGACGACTTATTTGACCAGTTGCAAGGATCCAGTTATTATTCGAAGATAGATCTACGGTCCGGATACCACCAACTTAGGGTCCATGAGGAAGATGTGCCGAAAACAGCCTTCCGAACTAGATACGGCCATTATGAGTTCTTAGTGATGCCTTTCGGGCTAACTAATGCGCCGGCTGTATTCATGGATCTGATGAACCGCGTGTGCAAACCATACTTGGACAAGTTTGTGATTGTATTTATAGATGATATTCTGATTTATTCTCGGACCAAGGCCGAGCATCAGCAACACCTGAGATTGATTTTGGAATTGTTGAGGAAAGAAAAGTTGTATGCGAAGTTTTCCAAGTGCGAGTTTTGGCTTAGAGAAGTTCACTTTCTCGGTCACGTTGTAAACGAGAAAGGAATACACGTTGATCCTTCCAAAGTCAAGGCCATCGAAAACTGGGAAGCGCCAAAAACCCCAACTGAGGTGAGGCAATTCCTAGGACTAGCTGGCTACTATCGACGCTTCATTGAGAACTTCTCCAAGATAGCTCTACCTCTGACCGCGCTAACTCAGAAAGACAAGAAGTTTGTTTGGGGCGAAAATCAGGAAGCAGCGTTTCAAATGTTGAAACAGAAGTTATGTAGTGCGCCAATTTTGTCTCTGCCCGAGGGGACGGACGACATCGTCGTTTACTGCGACGCTTCACATCAGGGACTCGGATGTGTCCTTATGCAGCGAGACAAAGTCATAGCGTATGCCTCGCGCCAACTCAAGACCAATGAAAAGAACTACACAACGCATGATCTGGAACTTGGAGCGGTTGTCTTCGCGCTAAAGATTTGGCGCCATTACCTCTATGGTACAAAGTGTGTAATCTTTACGGATCACAAGAGCCTTCAACATATATTTGATCAAAAGGATTTAAACATGAGGCAACGAAGATGGGTGGAGTTGTTGAATGATTATGATTGTGAAATTAAGTACCACCCTGGAAAGGCGAATGTGGTAGCAGACGCACTAAGTAGGAAGGAGCGAATAAAAACACTACGAGTCAAGGCTCTAAGGCTGACCATTCGCGCAGATCTCTTTACCAGCATCCGAGACGCTCAGCAAGAAGCTTTGAAACCAGAGTTTGCTAAAAACGAATCCCTTGGGGGTATGATTAAGAATTTGGAACTTAAGAACGGCAATCTATATTTCGCTAACCGCATATGGGTCCCTCTCAAGGGAGGATTGCGTGAGCGAGTATTAAACGAGGCTCACAAGACGCGGTATTCCGTACATCCTGGCGCAGACAAGATGTACCAAGATGTTAAAGCGCTGTATTGGTGGCCCAATCTTAAAGGCGCCATCGCGACGTATGTCAGTAAGTGCCTGACGTGTTCAAAAGTAAAGGCTGAATATCAGAAGCCGTCGGGGTTACTTCAGCAGCCAGAAATTCCCATGTGGAAGTGGGAACAAATCTCTATGGACTTCATCACCAAACTGCCAAGGACACCTGGGGGTTATGACACGATCTGGGTTATTGTAGATCGGCTAACTAAGTCAGCGCACTTCCTGCCGATCAAGGAAACCGATAAGATGGAAAAGTTAGCCCGATTGTATATTCGAGAAGTAGTTTCAAAACATGGAGTCCCAGTGTCCATCATTTCTGATAGAGATAGTCGGTTCACATCAAGGTTTTGGAGATCGTTACAAGGAGCTCTAGGTACTCGCCTTGATATGAGTACAGCTTATCATCCTCAAACGGATGGGCAAAGCGAGCGAACAATCCAGACATTGGAAGATATGCTGCGCGCGTGCGCAATCGATTTCGGTGGTAGCTGGGATACTCATCTCCCATTGGTTGAATTTTCTTACAACAACAGTTATCACACAAGCATCAAGGCTGCGCCGTTCGAAGCTTTGTATGGGCGCAAGTGTAGATCCCCACTGTGCTGGGCTGAAGTGGGTGACAAGCAAATGACTGGTCCAGAATTGATCCAAGAAACAACAGACAAGATTTTTCAGATTAGGGATCGCCTTAAGACAGCGCGCGATAGACAGAAGAGCTACGCAGACGTGCGAAGGAAACCATTGGAATTTCAAGTAGGGGATAAAGTACTTTTGAAAGTCTCTCCATGGAAAGGAGTCCCCCGTTTCGGCAAGCGAGGAAAGTTGAATCCGCGCTTCATCGGACCATTTGAGATCCAGGAAAGGATCGGTCCGGTTGCTTATAAACTCCGTTTACCCGCCGAACTCAGTGGAGTTCATAATACGTTTCATGTGTCCAACCTCAAAAAGTGTTTATCTGATGAAACGTTGATTTTACCGTTGGAAGAGGTTCACATCGACAAACAACTGCACTTCGTAGAAGAGCCTATAGCCGTAACCGATTGGAAAGAACAAAAGTTACGCAGAAGCAGAATCAAGTTAGTAAAGGTTCAATGGAACTCGAGGCGTTGGGCCTGAATTCACTTGGGAAAGAGAAGACCAGATGCGCATGAAATACCCACACCTCTTTCAGAGCATGGCTTCTGCCAGCAACGTCTCCTAAATTTCGGGACGAAATTCGCTTAACAGGGGGAGAATGTGACACCCGGTAAATTCCCAATCCCTTAAACCAAGTAATCAACCTAAATATTAGGTAATTTTGTTATGTGCGCCCTGCGCGAGCGCGCCATGTTAGTCAGCGCGTGCATTTGTTATGTGCGCCCTGCGCGAGCGCGCCATGTTAGTCAGCGCGTGCATTTGTTATGTGCGCCCTGCGCGAGCGCGCCATGTTAAGAACCAGCGTGAGCATATGTTATATGCGCCATGCGCGAATGTTTTGGCTTTATGTTTTCATGTACCTTAACGTTATGTTGTCTAATGGGTTGACCGTCACGCATGATGCTAAGGCGGGTGCACCCTAAATCGTTTATGCGCGTGCGGAAGGGAACTAACCTCCCCGCATGGCGGGAACATTGAGAGCTAGTTTGTCTGAAGCTCCAAGATGGAATTGACTTCAACATAACTGATCACTATGTTGAAATACCAAGACCACCTGGAGAATCTACAAATGAAACTCAATGTCCCTGACTGCGAGAAGGTCACGCACCTACCCGCAGCAAAGAAATGTCCTTCACGCAGAAAGCTATGCGCACAAAGTAATACGCGCAGAACACTTAGTCTATTCTCCAGTTGTAAGGAGATTACTCCCGCCCAAAAAGAAACGGTAGCGTGTTTCAGAGATTTTCCACTTTTTACTGTACACTGACAAAGTACCTGAAAAAGCACACTGTAACATGAAAAGTCAACTGTCAGCCACCCTACTCCCACCAACCACAGACCTGCATGTCCTGACCAAATCAAAATCAAAATCTTTTATCCACTACTCCACTTTTAAATAAATAATAATAATTTCCATACTTTATCATCATTACCCCTAGATATGAAAAGATTACAATCCCCTAAAGCAAGGGATTGTGTTCCCTTGAGTTTGCCTATAAATATGTAACCTAAATTATCACCCAAAACACACTTCAAAGAACTGCAAACTTGCACTAATCCTCTCCCAAGCATCCGTTGTTTTCATTTCCGATCCTGTTACTAGGTAAGCCGAGAATATAACCTTGAGATCTACTTTCCAACCCTTATATTCTCCCATTTCTTGATCTTAATATATATACTTCTTGTTATTTAATCGTATTCTAGACCTTCGATTCCGAGGCCAACACCAAGAAAACCCGAATCTCGATTAATCCCTTAACAAGAACCACAGGTGAGTCTCACAGCCCCTATTCTCGCTGTTTTCACTGTTTTTAAACTGTTTTCGGGGCGAGGGACACGTACTTAAATAATGTTTTATCATGGTATACTTACAAGCTATGCAAGCGATTATGTGTTTAAATTATATTTCATGATGAGCAATGCGAACGGTTATCTAAGGTTTTCGATGTATGTGCGCTAGAACTCGAGTAAGTGATCACTTTACCATTGGAACTCTAAGGGTAGGGACTGCTGGTTTGATCCACCCACTCGTAGGGGTCGCACCTCTTTGCATGGACGAGTGCCTAGTATGGTCATGGGGCAGTACTATGGGTTTGAGCCCGCTCGTAGGGGTCGCGCCTCTTTGCATGGACGAGCGCCTTGTTTTCCGGCACAACGTCCGCGCGTAACCCGCGGGACGGAATTATTGATTAGCTCGTAGTGGCAGCGCCACTTTGCATGGACGAGCACATTTTCCTGAAACGTTCGCGCGTAACCCGCGGGACGGTATTACTTATTTTAGCTCGTAGTGGCAGCGCCACTTTGCATAGACGAGCACAGTTCCCAGAAATGTTCGCGCGTAACCCGCGGAACGATTTTATCAGAATATGTTGATAGAACTATGTTTTACCAAGCATGTGTTTTAATGATGCTATCAGAATTATGTTTCAGAATGATTTGTATCAAGATTATGATGCAATACGATTTATCAAGTTACTAAAACTTGTGAACTCACTCAGTTTATACTGATTCAAATGTTTTTACGTGTCTTTCAGGAGATAACTAGGTAGCGCATGGAGTCACACTTAGAGCACCTCACGCTGAACATCTAAAACTAGCTTTTTGGAAGATTTTAGTTCTATCCCTTCGATGCGCGTGGTTGTTCCCGCCGCGCAAGGGGATAGGGCGTGGAAATCTTCAACAGTTTTATACTTTGATGTTTTTATGTAATTTTTAAACAATGTATTGTATTTGTATTAAACATTTCATGCGCAATGAAAATCTTACTATAAATGTTTGCAATGGCCCGTGCTTAATTATCAATCCCCACTCGCGCGCGCCCGGCTGTTTCCGCCACTCAGGGCCGGGTGTGACAACATGCAATATCCGAAGATCGTTCACGTATCGAAAAATAATCATCCCTGCATTTCATACAATATCCATATCTTTATTTATAACCTAACAGTACATGCAATATCCAAAGATCGTTCACGTACCGACAAGCAATCAATCGTATCTAACACATATATCATACATGGCATACACTTACCATTTAAGTTAAGTGTATTAACTGTCACATCGAGTATGCACACAGACCCGAAAACATAACAAGGAAGTGGGGCTAGAAACTCACCTGAATGCGGTTACGTTCACCGTTAATAGTTATTCCCTTCTTGAGCTGTGCACGGCTAACTGTATAATATTACATGTATCAAATAACTATTACTACTCATATCGTATTTCTATCTTTATATAACCCACAACGAACGGGGGTCCGGGGGTAGCGCCCCTGGCAGCGGGGTTCTAGGGGCGGGAGCCCCTAGCGGGGTCCAAGGGGCAGAGCCCCTGGCTGGGGTTGGAAAAATTTATTTTCATTAATTGTCTTAAACATTTTCCACTAACATTTTAGATAATTTTCTAAGTTGGGTTAATTGCTAAGCTTAAGTTAATGGGCCAGTTTGCTTTATATTAGCTATGGGCTTAGCCCAACTGTCCACTGTCTGAGCTCAGGCCCAAGCCAAATTGGGTGGCCGAGAACCCCCAGCAGAGAACCCTGTTCCTGGCCGAGAACCTGTTCTGACCGAGAACCTGTTCTGGCCGAGAACCTTGGTTTGACCAAGAACTCAGGTTTTGACCGAGAACCCATTTTGGCCGAAAACTCCTTGCAACCGAGATCTCGGGTTGGTCGAGAACTCCATAAGGTGGCCGAGAACCCCCAGGTTAGGTGTGTTCAGCTCACCTTTTATCTTAATCATTTTTACCCATCTCTGTTACTGTTTTATGGTTTATACCCATAACTTTAACTACCTTTTTTATTCATACTAACGGTTTACCCCTGTCACTAACCCATTATCTAGATCTACTTCGTTTTAGGCATAAAGCTTGGACCTTTATAGATTTAAAACGTTCTAGGCTAGATATAGGATTTTTCTTTAAGAACCGTTTATACCCATGAGTCATCCATTTTAATCATCAAGTTTGCATTTTTATGATGTATCTAGACCCGATCTACTCTAGGTTTGAGTTTCATGATTATTCGTTCATAAAAACGTAACCTTTAAGATCAAGAACATACCTTTAGATGTTTCTAGGTTACGGCTAGCTTGATACGTGATCTTGGGCTTGCTATCTAGCTTGTATGATCGAAGATCCAATGCTACTATGATCGGTTTAAGGGTTTGGATGGTGGCCGGCGGCTATGGAGGGAATGTTTGGCTTAAGTGTGTGTTTTATGGTGTGGAGAGGATAAGATGGAAAATATGGATGGAAAATGGAAAGGATTAGGGTTTAAGGGGTATTTATACTCCCTTAAGCCCATGGACTCAAAGTCCATCTTTCCTTTTTGGTCCATAATTAATTCCCTTTAGTTAGCCTACTTATCCTTTTATATTTATTATTTAATCCACTAACTCAATTATTTCACCCGACGCAATTAATATATTAAATATTATTTTAGAAATTTCGGGATGTTACAGCTTTCTTACATATTCATTATCTCTTGCTTAATCGCTAAGGTGAGTATTTCACTCCCCTATTTTACTTATTTTTAAACCTTTTTGGGGACATGTGCGTATCTTATATATTTGTCTATTATCTAGTATTCAAAACCGCAACTGTTAATCCTTGTGTGTATATCAGTTTATGTTTAACTTGCTATTTGCCTACTTGCTTTACTTGAACGTTATTTGCTTACTTCGGCAACCGATGTCCATTTTTATGGCAACGGTTTAGTCCTTACTTTGTAACCAATGTCCATTTATATGGATTGGTTGAACCCTTTCTTTTTGGTTTGATTGATTGTTTATGTGATATGGCTTAACTGTTTATTCTCACAGGAAGAGTTTGCATCTTTCTTTATTTATTATATACTATTATTGTTGTGTCTTAAACTGGTGTTTTACTCACTCAACATGTGTTGTTGACAAAATTCTATTTTATATGCATATGCAGGTTATCGTAAAAATTTAATGCAGGTTGGTGAAGACTTAGTGAATAATTTAAGTTAGAATATTTTAATCAAGATCATTGGAAATATAAATTTGTATTATTGTATTTATGGATTATGTACTTGTTGGTATTTGATTTATTTGAAAATTGAATTTAATTAATAGATATTGTCATTAAAATATTGCATGATAGTACCTTGAGAGTTGTAGCAATCAGTCCACGCCCCGACATTTCCTCCTTAAGTTGGGGTCTGACATTTAGGGTTCAAATCCGTTCTACCCATTTTACACAAGGACAAATCATTTTTTTTTCTTTTAATTTTCCCCTAAACACTAAATTTTTTCATATAAATAAAAATAAAGTTATAGTAAAAGTTTACTTAAACTCCCGCCCCAAATTTCCCTTCCCAACCTAATCTCCCTCTTTTACTTTCCCTCCATAAAAATTTTCATCATCCCGCTCCATTCATCCATAAATAGTTTTAAGCTTAGTTGTGTCATGGTTCTTTTTGTTCTATAATAGTTAATAAGCTAAATGAGGTAAACAAAAGTTCTCACTTAGTTGATTCAAGCTTTCTTTCCTTTTTTTTTTCTGTAAAAAAAACATAGATCCAACAATTGCGTAGTAAGAATGTTGGAATTATTAAGATTTTGAGATATTTTAGTAAAGTGTATTTTACCCAATAGCCTCTTGACTCTTGAATGTCACACTCACTGTGTAAACTGTTGCGATTTACTTCACTCGTTGGTTAGTTGGGTATTTACATGGTGTAATTATCCGAATATTTTATCAAAATACACCATTATATGCGTAAGTCATTAGATGGTTACACAAGCAAATCAAATGCGTCAACCAAATATGGAACACACAAAATGAAATTAAAACTTAAATATAGGTGATATAAATGCTATATGTTGCTATAAATTTTCCTAAAAAAATATGACATTCACAAGGTGTTGTTACATACTTAATTTTCAATGACACGAATACTAAATGCCACTAAATATGTGTGGCAAACAATTATGACATACAATAAAACCTATATTTAGTGGCAGAAATACTAAATGCTGCTAAAATGACGTGCCAAGAAAATGTGGCAAACACAAAGTGCCACTAAAACATAACATAATGGCACAAAAGTTAAATGCCATTAAAAATGTGTGCCACTAAATGACCTTTTAGTTGTAGTGCCAGAACTCCATTGTGCAAAATAAAAAAATTAATTAATTAATTAAATGTAACTACAATAAGTGGGATTAATTAATGATTCTTAGGGTCTGTTTGGTATGAAGTAATGAAATAAGTGGAGGAATGGAATGGAATGAATGAGGTAATGGAATGGACAATGGAATGAAATGGATATTACCATTCCATTGTCTTGTTTAGTTTCTATATGGGAATGAAATGATTCATCACTTTATTAATATTATTATTAATATTAATAATAATACAAATATTAAAATAACTAGTTTTTGGACCTATGCATTGTGGTGATATTACCAAACCAAATAAAAATAATCGTTAAAACGTGAATCACGTATGCACATTATAAAGTGTTTTTAATTCACCAAATTTAAATCAATAATAATAATGTTGATAATATAATAATAATTGTTTTGGACAAAAATCTGCTAAGGATCAAGTATCCAAATTTGTAAATGTGAGGTAAGGTGCTAACTCGATAATAACTAATGTATAAGTGAAATCTTGTTGAACTTAGCGATGTGATTACGAGGGAAAATCCCTTAACCAAGATAGTCTTACTTCGGTCAAAACTTATCAAGGTAATCTTTGCTCGAATCTCTTCGATCAAGGATTAACTAAGTAATCGTTGGTCGAATCTTTTCTGTCAATAATCAACAAGGTAACCTTTGGTCGGTGAGTATGTGATTATCGTGATCTCCGGCACAAAAAACCCCCGGACGGTGAAAACTATCACCGTCGTTTATATTAGATAAAAAGGGTGTTACAATCGTTGTGAGTAAATGATCGAGATTACAAAGTAAGCTAGTGAATAGAGAGAATGTTTGTTTCTTCTCTAGTGTGTGTGATAATACATGTGTTGAATGAATGCTCCTAATCGATCATAATCTCAGTATATAAAGAAAAGAAATAATAACTAACCAACAACTAGGTCCTAAAAATCCGCAACTCCTCAACTAGCCACTCTATATCTTTGACCATGTGCATAAAGGAGTCTTGTAGCGAAAATTTAGGTAGACTTAGTCCTTGGAGCCGTTATATCTATCAAATATTGATCTGCACATAAGAAATAATCGTTAACAACACCAAATACCGAGGATCCATGATCCTGACATAGCTCTAGAACTCTTCAGAAGGATAATTGATCCAGACACGTCTTCAAGAATAACATATCCTCAGTACTCAATTATTTGTGACATAACAAGAAGTCCTATAAATCCGCCACCTTCCCACTATCTTCATCCACGACTTTGACGACGTGTTTGATAAATCCAATAGCGAGATATCCGGTGGAATAAGTCTTGGCGCCGTTATACTTATTAAATAACAACCTACACACAAGAAACAATTGTTAATAATACCAAGTACTGAGGACCACTGATCCTGGACAGGATCTGTCTAAAGATAACTGATCCAAGAACATATGTCAGGATAACGTATCCACAGTGTCAAATTTCTGTACCCTAACAATAATATTACATTGTATTATACAAATTAATAATATTAAAAATACGACGGTGGTGGTGGTGGTAGTAGTAGTAGTAATTGTTGACTTTTCCATTCCTTAAAGGAATGAAAAAAAAACACCTTTTATCAAAGAATGAAAATGCTTAAAAAAGGAAAGAATTTCATTCATTAGGAATGATCAATTCCATTACTTCATAGCAACCAAACATGCTTAATTTCATTCCTTTAAAATAAACTATTTTATTCCATCTTCCATTTCTTCATACCAAACACTACCTTACCTTTGAAATTTGTCAATTGTTGTGATCCACTTTGCCACAAGAACATAAGTTTGATACGTAACGACAACGATCAGGAACTCCAACTCCATACCTTCAGTTGTCAGCAAATTACTCAAAATTAGGGCAAAATTTAATAAAGTTTGATAAGCAAATAACTGAAATAATTCTTCTCACGGCAACGTTGTAATGACGGAGTCGACGACGTTGGAGTAATCAGAGTCAGGAACAAAAGGCGAGATGCATTTTACCTCTTTTTTCCTTCCAGGATCTGGAACTTGGTGGCAAATGATGGAGAAGAAAAGAGTGAGAAGCCATTTTATTTTATTAGTAAAGGTGTGAATGATGATTGGTGGTTAATATAGTATCATTTTGGGTTAATATTAGTCAATTATGTTAAATTAAATACAAAACTATATTCTAATTATTTAGGAAAAACGAATATATTTTATAGAAAGTAAAAGTGTTTCTCGTGCAAACGTAGCATGCTCAAAGAGTCATTAAAACCTAAAATAGTGGCACAAAATCTAAATACCATTAAAAACGTGTGTCACTAAATGACATTTTATTTGTAGTGAAAGGTTAAAGTTATAAGACTCAAGTGTCAAGTGTCGTGTCAAGTTATGTTATAATAAAACTCTAGCGAATAAGCGTCCTATAAAACAGATGTTTTATGACTCAAATATCAAATGTCCTATTAAGGTGTATTATAATAACACCACATTGATTAAGCGTCTTATAAATGTTAAAGTGATAAGACTATGGTGTAAAATGTCCTATTAAGTTATATTCTTATATGACATCGACCAGAAAGGATCCTATAACACTGAACATTTATGACTTAACTACAAATGTCCTATTAACTTATGTTATAATAAGACCTCCAGTGATCAAGTGTCATATTACATTACTACATAATGAGACACCAACAATTACATGTCTTATAGGTTACTTTATTAGGATTTAGATATTAAGTGTCTTATTAAGTTATATGATAATACGACCCCAAAGAATCATCCATTCTATTAAATAACTTTTTAGGACAACAGTTCTGTGGCATACACTGTAAAAGGACCCCAAATGTTCATTTGTCCTATTAAATAGATTTTAGGACCCTATTTTACAAGCGTCCCACACAAAAGGTCCAAAAAACCCTTTTTGTTGTAGTGATGAAACCCAACAGATCACGATTATATACGATACACACACAACAATTAGATAATCTAGATATTGTGAGAAAGATGTACCTCGGTTAATAACTAATTCGATTGAGATACCAAGGTTCAACGAACACACACTGCTGAAATGAATTGACGAAACACGGATAGTGGTGGCCTTTGACTGCAGCGACGATGCTTAAGCGGAGCATCGATGAGTCAAAATTGTCCAATGGCAGTGACGATGTAGGCCAGTGGTAGTGGCGACGATAATGGTCGACCGTATTATCGGTGGTGGTTGTGGGTGTTCTAGAGAGTTTTGTGCAATCATGTAAGCTCTAATCTCCAACTCCATGCATCCATTTATATAGAATATGGAGATGCATGTATGTTTACCAAGTAGTAGACATGCATGCATTGGTTGGACAAATGGCAAGGCAAACATGCAAACACGATAAGTGGCTAGGCAAACACGCATCCGCGACAAGTGGCTTGGTAAGTTGCATATGCATCATTACACTGGTTCATGTATCTGTCTCAACAAGTCCATTTATCCTTCTCTCATTTAATACCTGCAATAAGCTTAATAAACAATTATACCAGTAATAATGAGTATTAATAATATGAACCTGTTAACGATCAAAATATAACTATGTTTCGTTTCGCATATCGTTCGTAATTATCATTTAAACCAATTAAGTGGATTTTAGTTTATTGCCCATGGTGTAACTTTTACCGGTCATAACTTGGTATGCCACGTTAATTAATTAAATCGGTCTATTTTTCCAATAACAGTACCAGTATTGGCATTTATAAATAATGTTTATCTCTAGATGGTATTGGTAGCTACCGGATTTCAAGAAAAGCGGGCACCGAATACCATACCTAATCTACCAATTATGAGGTTTTGATACTGCATGAGTACTAGTATCGGTACTTGGTTCTCAAATGCTCATCCCTATTTTTAAATTGAAAAGGTTCGGTTCCATTTTAACGGGTTTCGATCCAAGACCAGTCGGTCCAGTACCCAAGGTTCAGTTCCAAGACGGTTTTACAATGGAGATCTCAAACCGATTACAAATCGACGGTGTGGTTCAGTTCAAGCCGATTACAAGCCGACGGTTCAGTTTGGTCTCAAAACAGCGTCTCTCAAACCAGCTTTTAGAGTGGTTCGGTTTCGGACCACGTTGCAATTCGGGAACATATTTTTTTTATTCGCTTCTAGTATCTATATGCCTATATCTAATGTTGAAATCAGAATTGTAATGAGAGGAGGGCTAGATCGAACGAGCAGATCCGAGTCGGCCCATCCATATAAAAAACAACGATAGGGCTTTAAGGTCTCTTTTTATGTGGTGCGCATTTGAAAAAAGCTGCTGAATCTGTAGTACAACGAGAAAATATTAAAGGAGAGAATAATTATTCAAAGAATAAGTCAGAAAGTTGACACCAAGCGATGATAGATTCTCCGTCTTTTTCATTCTTCTTTTGATGTGAAAAACTATTATTGATTCTCATCTTTTATCTGCCGATAAAGTTAGAACATTCCATCTTTAGAGTAAAGTTAAAATACAAAGTTAGATAAAAATGAGAAGTGTGAAAAAAATTTATTACCGTACAAACACTCTTAAAAATAAATTAAAAAATAATAAAAAATCATAACTTAAAATATAAATGAAAAATGAAAAAAATTAAAAAACTAAAATGTTTCCGTCATCATTTCCGTTAAATAAAAAATAAAAAAAAAATCGACGAAACAACACAATGCCGAGATCAAAGACACAATAACGAAAATGAACAAAATACACAATTATAACTAAAAAGACACAATATATCGCAAAATATAACACAACGCCAAACAAAATATAACATAATGTTGAGTAATATAACACAATATAAAGAAAAAAAAGACACAATGTCAAGGAAAAAAGACACAATTAATGACGAAAATAAACACAAAACACAATAGTAAACAAAAAGACACAACGGCTTTTTTCACTTACCATTGTTTTTTTTAGAACGAGAAAGACGGTGGAAACATTTTTGTGTTTTTATTTTTTTTAAATTTTTTTATTAAATTTTGAGTCGTAATTTATTATTTTTTTAAAGGTTTTTATGTATGGTTACAAATCCTTTTTATTTTTGTTTTTTTGTATAATAATAACTTGACCCATATTAATTGCTAAGTGAAATTTAATAGAGAAAAAAGTATTTTTGGTGGTTTTGTTTTTGTAAGATATTAAAGAATCATGTGTTTTCAATCAATCTACAAGTGCATGTGTACAAGTTCATATGCTGATCACGCGTATAAGTGCATGTGTATATTGAAATCTACATATTGTTTTCAGAAAGACGTTTCACTAAAAAACGTATGCGTAAGCTATTGTTGGTGTAGACTTGGCCCGACTATTTCTAAGATCTTCTAAGGTTTACAGAGGGTTAAAACACCACACCCTACTAATACCCACTATCCACCACCACCCACCGTTCGCCAGCACTACCCATCCACTGTCCGCCACTACCACCGTCCAGCACCACCACCCACCCCCAGTCCGCCATTACCCCTGTCCACCGCCACCACCACCCACCAACACCGCCTACAACCACCACCTCCACCAACCACACCGCCTTCTACCACTACCACCACCACCCATCGTCCGCCACCACCACCCACCACTACCACTATCACCGTCCAGTACCAGCACCCACTACCACAGTTCGTACACCACCATAAGTTTATTTTAGCAATCTACAGACGTTAAAAAACAAACAGTCTTCTTCTTGTAAAATGCAGACGTTTGGTCCACATCTTCTTCTACAGATGTCTGTCTGCACATGTGGTCCGCAGACTGCATGCATTTTACCTCTGAAAAACAAAACATCCAACTTGACTTGCACGTTTTTCCTCTTCTAGTAAAACCATTACACATGCACTAATAGTAAATTAATAAATCAACCCATTAGTGTAACGTGATAACTAGTTAGAGCATTCTCAACTTATCACTCATCCTTATTTTTATAATTACACTAAAATAAACTACATTTCTCTCTCCTGCTCAATTAAATAATATTTTTTTTATAAATTTATCATTATAGTTTTCTATATTCTCCACTCACAACCAATTCAAAAAAATATTAAAAAGTAAATAGGGGCAAACTTTGTTTCCTCATACAAATAACCACTACCTTTTTCACTCTACCCTATAATTTACACTCACAACCACTCAAAACTCCACCTTATAATTTGCAAACTTCCCTTACATACTTATGGGGGATTGGATGAGAATATTCTTAGTGTCACTAAAGTTATAGGATAAAATGAACCGTTTATCAATTTGGCAAGTCCGGCCAACAACATACAGTTTGGTTTACTATTTCTCTAAACCATAGTCATTAGTTTGGGTAAGAAATTCCTTGAACATATACATGCATCTTTTTTAAGTGACTTGATAGAATCCCAATATTGTCCCCACATGAATAATATTCCACTTATTGTTAGATTTAAATATTGCATACCAACCTTAACTTCATAATCTACATGAAGATTTGTTAGTTTTCTTCTCCGGAATTTGCAACAGTTTGTTCTAAGGATGGGGTTTGTAGATCTGTTTTCTGCTGCTTCTATGCCTATTCTCAAAGTACTCATCGTCACTGCACTTGGCTCTTTTCTAGCTTTGGATTCTGTTGATATCTTTGGACAAAGTACAATAAAGCAAGTCCATAAGGTAAGTTCTTGATTTTTCATTAAGTAATCAATAAAGTGCAACTATGGTAAATACAAATTTGCATTTTTCTGATTCAAGAATATTGCAGACTTGTTTCAACATTCACTTTTTTCTGAATAATTAATATACTTTCTGTGTGATCAGCTTGTGTTCTTTGTGTTCACTCCATCACTTGTGGGAAGCAATCTAGCTAGAACAATCACTCTTGAAAGTGTCATTTCTATGTAAGTTAACTTCCTTTTGTTGGTTTAAACTTATTAAGTCATTGTTTGAAGATCAACTGTTAAAAATTGCAGGTGGTTTATGCCTGTCAGTATTCTTCTGACATTCATAATTGGATCAGCACTTGGGTGGGTGCTTTTGATCATCACTAGACCCCCTCAACATCTAAAGGGCCTCATTCTTGGTACTTGTGCAGCAGGTAAATTACTTGTACCGTACAATCCCTAAAGGATTAAAGGGAAATGCTTAGAAGAGTATGTCAGTTTAAACACTATGGCTGTGGGACTAGCCCACATGATAATTGTCAAAGTCTTTTAGGTGAGAGATGTTGGGTTCAATCCCAGACAAGGAGTAAAACTGGCGTAACTTAGGAATAAGTAGTTGAGGTAACATTTACGTTATAGAAAGAGTTTAAACACTATCATTTCAGTTTGTATTAGTATTAGTGGACACTGGACACTTTAGTACGTGGCAGGAAGTTATTGTTGTCTTATATTTATTAAAATATATTGTAAGCCTGAAAGAAGTTTGAGAAAGAATCACCATATTATTATACTTTCATCTTAGATTAAATCAGGTTAGCATAGCTTGCATTTCGTTAGGAAGCTATAGCCATCATATAAACTTGGTGCGTGAGGTTAGAAATCTGCAGTGCTAGAGGACACTTGCTGAACACAGGCTTATTAGTAGTTGTAAAAGTCGATATCATTTTGTCAACTTCTCTGGTCGACATGGCCTTGATTTTCCCATTAAACGCCTCTAGATCGATAAAAGGAATTTTGGATTGTGATTATGGTTTTGATTATGATTATGATCATGCTTGACAGGAAACCTGGGAAGCTTGCCAATGATCATAATACCGGCTGTATGCAAAGAGAAAGGCAGTCCCTTTGGCGATCCTAATGTCTGTCATGAGTTCGGCATGGCTTATGCTTCACTATCTATGGCAGTATGTATTTTTACTCCGAAAGTTTTTAAATTCACCATCTATGGTAGTATATATATCCATCAATCTTAATGATAAATTCATCAGATTGGAGCTCTCTTTCTGTGGACTTACGTTTACAACCTAGTACGCATATTCTCAGTTAACTCCCAAGATTCGGGTAACAATGTTGTGGCTTCTGTCCTGACTGAAAGTTTGCTTCCATCATCTTCATCTACTGTTAACATGAATGGGAAATGGAAGGTCTATTTATCTTTTTTCGCTTTTGATGCTAAGACTCATTGCTCACCTCAAATATGAAAACATAATGTGCATCAGGTGACAACAGAAAAGATTAAACAACACTTGGGGAACTTTTCCAGACAGGTTAACTTGAAAGCTGTGTTTACGCCAGCAACCACTGGAGCGGTACACTGCTTAATGTTAATAAACCACTGTCTATAGTTATTTATCCGTCAAGCATAACAATTTGTCAATTTGTGTTTAATCTTAAAGATTGTGGGCTTCATGATTGGAACAATCCCGCCAATGCGCAGGCTACTAATAGGCACCACGGCTCCCCTTAGAGTGATCCAAGATTCTGCATCTTTAATAGGGTACAGTCTCAGATTTTCATTTTTGTGGGTCTCATAATATTTCAAAATTCATTTTGTGAGTCAGAAGATCTACATGGTTTATTATTTCTAGGCGTGTTTTTTAGATGTTTGTGTACTTCTAGGTAGTTCGCTACCCCAATAAGCGAGCTTGTTGGGTGGCAAGTGTATGCATTCTGATTGTCACCTAAGTGGAAAACTGCACAAGAAAAGTTAAAAAGAGTTTGTTTGCATGGGTAGCAAACTGCCTAGAAGTACAACAACATTCGAAAAACGACTAAAAGTACTTAGATTAATCCTAAACCACCTACGAATCCAAAAAAATATCCCTATGATGAGAATGGGACCCACATAACAAAAGAACTAATGGATCCTATTGATGATCATGTTGTACTAGGGACGCAGCAATCCCAACCATGACATTGATTATGGGCGGTAACCTCTTAAGAGGTAAACACAAAACATAAATCGACAATCAGCGTATTCAGTTGCTTGAGGTATAGATGTAATTTTCAGGTCTCAAAGGATCTGGCATCTCATCGTCACTTATCGTTGGAATAGTAGCTGTGCGGTTTATCTTCTTGCCATGTTTTGGAATTTTAATCGTCAAAGGAGCAATTTACTTTAGCTTAGTGCATGTAGAACCTCTCTATCTTTTCGTTCTTCTACTACAATATGCGCTTCCACCAGCCATAAACATTGGTATGTGTTGGGGCGGCTGATTTTGTTACTACTTGTTAATCATAGTCATCTCTAAGATAGTTATAATATACTCTAACTTGAATATTCTCTCAAATGGACTTGACTCTAATTTTCTTGAATTTTTGCACTAGTTTGTGAGATTATTCATATGGCAGGTACAATTACACAACTATTTGGAGCAGGTGAGACCGAGTGTTCCGTGATTCTGTTGTGGGCCTATGGTTTGGCATCGCTTTCACTTACCGTTTGGTCGACGTTTTTCATGTGGCTCGTGGCTTAGTTATCAAAACATTGGTGTTTTAAGTTGTTTGATTTTGTATCTCAGAATCTTTGTCGATAATTTTTCGTTTTTTAATTGTTTATATGATGGTTTCGAATGACAAATCCAATCCTTGGAAAGATAGAAGTAATGAAATTTAGCCTATGAGGCCTGGTCAATCTAGCTTCTGTCCTGAAATATTCTTTCATTTAGACTCTAAACCGTTATATTTGAACTACATATCATAAGACGATGAGAACGAGTCTGACTGAGTGTATTTGAACCGACCAATATTGGTCAACAGGGTCGGATTTGGCCTGATGAGAACGAGTTTGATTGAGTGTATTTGAACCGACCAATATTGGTCATTGGTCAATGATGACCAATGGGTCAATGTTGGTCAGTGAGGGTTAATATTATTAACTGCCTAACTGGTTACTAATTGAGTCAAATAAGGTCAATGATGGTCCAACATAACCACCGTAACTCATAAAGACATGTATGGCTTATATTGGTAAATTATGCTTGACAATAGTCAATATATTTTTCAATGGTTGTTAGCCAAGAGCTATTTTTGCTCATTAGGCTATGCGTAGTGGAGAGGCTACAAATAGGGGTGAATTGTGACACGTGTCGCCCAGTCAGCAAAGGATGAGAATTTATTTTTGGGTATATTGGTGGGGGCTATAAATTGGGCACACAATATCTTTTTTTTATTATTTTCTTTTTATAATTAAACTAAACAAATAAAAAACAATTTATTTAAATAATTAAATAAAAATGCATTAAAATTAAAAAGAAATACAAAAAAAACATTACTATAAAAAATACATAACTAAAAATATAAAAAAAAAACATGCGCATGGGGGGTTTAGGCCTTCTTTTGGCTCATGATGTTGGGGTTTACGCTTTTGTAGCGTCGAGGGCTCAGTCTTGGAAGCTGCAGAATCACATCTTAAGGAATAGCGGAGTTGTCGACCTGGACTCAGACTACGTGCAGGCCCTGGAACGCCTAAATGGCGCTCTCCCAGACTTTGACATTGGCGGTTTCTCTAATAAGGACACCGCCCCACCAAAGCCTCAAAAAACTTTGGGGAATGCCCTTTTTGGCAAAATCGCTCAGAGCCTGGGAGAAGTTTTTGGATTGTCCCCCCGACAGAAGGCGGTTATTGAATGCTTACAAGGTCCTCATGCTCAAGATTTTCTGACCGTTATCCCGATTGATGGCTTGGGCCAAAGCATGTCTGCGGTCGAGTATAGGGCCATTCTTAAGTACCGTTTGATGGTCCCAATGTACCCAGAAGACGAAACATGTCCGATCTGCCGTAAGGCTTGTCTGGATAAATTCGGAGAGCATGCGGTTCATTGCAAGGAGATGCCTGGGTTCAAATACCGACATGATTGGGTGCGGGACGTTCTTTGGGACATCTTAAGGCGAGCTGGGATATCAGCTAAAAAGGAAGCCCCCGTAAACTTCCTTACAGACCCCACGGAAGGGAGATCCACTCTACGACCGACAGATTTGCTCGTCTTTGGTTGGGCCGGGGGAAAACACGCTTGTGTTGACCTCACAGGGGTATCTCCTTTAGCTGGTTTGAGGGATAATGGGTTTGTAGCTGGGCAAGCAATGAAAGGGCTTAAACGAAGAAGGTGGAGAAACATGCTAAAGCCTGCGAAGAGAACCAACATGTTTTTGTCCCTCTGGCTTTTGATACCTTTGGCTCCTTGGCACTGGAAGCTATCCGTTTCCTAACCAGGGTCCAACGGGTTGTGCATAGCAATGTGTCGACTCCAAAGGGGCAGGGGTATGTCTTTAACAGGTTAGGGTTTGCAATTCAGAAAGGGGTGGCGGCGCAGCTTGTTGCCCGCCTACCTGCTATGTTGATGTAATATCTATGTTTCTTATTAAATATATAATATAAATTTTATTTTGTTTAAAAAAAACTAACGAAAACAAAAAAATAACTAAAAAACATACTAATATCCGTAATATTCGCGCATTTTTTCACGTCTTCGTTGAAACAATAATGCGGCTTCCTCGTGAAACTCCTCCGCTTTGAGGGATTCGTAGTCTTATTTCATTTGACGTAATTCCAACGTCTGGTTCAGCTTTTCTTGTTGTTTGTTGGATGCTCGAAGGTCGTTTCCTATTTCCGTGGCATTTGTTTCCAAACGACCGACCAACTCGTTTAATTCATCGGCCCCGTATTGAATCGTGTTGACCACGAACCTTCCCCCTTATTTTTTCTCGATCTCCTGTGTGGTCGAGGCAACTCCTCTACTTCTTCGTCGTCGGCTAAATTAACTGTGTCGTCCAGGAAGAAGCTACGAGCATCGGAGGGTGTGTTTGGCGTGCTCGGATTTGTCGACGAAGATGTATTCGACCTTTTTGAAGGCCGGGATGAGTCGGCTCGTCGTGCGACCGGAACGGTTGGTGTCCCGTTCCATTTCGCGCAACCGTGTAGTTTTTTCCAACAATTCAAATACTTGAACGGTTTCCCGGGCCGGTCAAAAGTTTGGCCTTGAGCTCGAAAGTCGCTCAAGGCTTGAGCTATAATGTCTCCATCGTTATTCCCGCTACGCCAGCCGGTCCCCTGCAACCGGTTAATTATCCCGGAAAATTTTTGATAGTCGGCGTTAAGCCCCTTCCAGTGGGCTTGAACCGCTTCTTTTCCCCGGTAGTCTTCGGGTTTATCGGTTATCACGAGCCAAGCTTCAAAGACTTTCTTCCAAAACACCCCGGTGGCTTGAAAGTAAGCTTCAAATTAAAATTATTTGTCACAATTTAATAATCACTAAATACATTTTTAATAAATACTTAATATTAAAAAACTTACCGACGTCGGGATCTTCCAAAATGACGATCCAAGCCCTTCCGAGGGCCACCTCCTCCTCGCTCCAATGTTTGTATGGATCACATTGCGCCATCGGCTCCCCTGGTTGTTTCTTTTTGTGTTTACGGGTCGCCTTTTTGCTTGAACCGGAGGCCCGTGCCGGTGGCGTCTCCGGCACCGTCACTGGCTCCGACTCCGGTGGTGTACACCCGAACGCCGGCATTAAGTTTTGGGGGCTGAGATAGTTGGCGTACATATTTACGTTCGGGTCGGAAAATTGAAACGGATAGCTCGGTTGGTTTAGGTTCATCGGGTTCCGTTGTAAGTTCGGTTGGTTCGGTTGGCTCGGTTGCGAACCATACGTTTGACCGAAAGGAGGGAATTGGTAGTTCGGTTGGTTTGGGTTGTTTCTACGATTCATTTTGCTAATATGACATATTCGGTTGGTTGAGTTTCTCGCCCTTTGTCGCCCAAACTCAAGCCCCACTACGTATTTCCTTAGGGTCAAATATGAATCGCTACAATCTAGCTTAACCCATTAAGACCTAATATGACATAATAAGACCATTATACTCTATTAAGAGCTATGCACTAATACACCCTACTAAGAACACCCGTAGTGGTAGTGTTGTGATGGCGTTATGGGCCAAAACGTCGGGGGCACACCGCCCCCCTCCCCCACCGTTTTCGTGTGTTAATTTGCTTTAGCGTTTTATGTATAACGCAAGAATGGCACAATTTTCAAAAAATATAACCATTTACATATATTATCATTTGATAATAAAAATCTCTTTCTAAATTTTAAGTTTTTAACACAAATCTATTAGCACATGTATATTACTTAAATATAGAATGCTCATTTAAAGGAATAATTTCTGATTGACTAGAACAATCATTGGAGTGATTGCTGTGATTTTGTATATCTTCCTTTTTCATTGTAACCTACTGTGTATATATAAGGCTTGTACTAGTGAATAATAGATCATCGATCAATTCAGTATTCAGCATGGTATCACAGCCACATAATATTCACTAAACCCTAGCCACCACATATTTTTTCTCTTCCTCAAGTTCAATACCCACTACTCAGACCTTTGATCACAATTCAATGGCTGACAAACAATAATCCTTCCACCCTGCGTACACCGTCACTCACATCCAAAGAAAGGTTAGGGTTCTTGATGGCAAGAAGGTGTCATACTCATCATGGGTGAAGCTCTTCAGGCTCCACGCTCAGGGGTACGATGTGTTGTCTCACATCGATGGAACCGCCCCACCAGCTGAAACAAACCCCTCGTATGAAGAATGGTTCAAGATCGATGCTATCGTCCTACAGTGGTTCAAGGACGACCTCTTGGTTCGTATTCTTGTCCCAGAGTCATCTTCTTTTCAGGCGTGGAACCGATTGAAAGAAATTTTTCTGAATAACAAAGGCGCTAGGGCTGCTGCCCTAGAGCTTGAGTTCAATAATCTTACTTTAAAATCCATGTCGTCACTCGAAGCTTATTGTCAAAAGCTGAAAACGTTAGGCGATCAAATCACCGATGTAGATTGTCCCGTCAATGATACACAGCTAATTCTCCAACTAGTTCACGGTCTTCCCGCTGAATATGACGCGGTCAGATCTATAATCAATCAAACCCTTCCTAGTTAGGAAATAGCCTGCCACATGCTGCACTCGGAACAACAACGCCAAATTGCTAGCTAGGGAACTCATGTCCCCACCATCTGCTGCCATGGCAGACATGAGGTCAGAACCACAATCTGAACATCGACATCCAAGCTCATCCCAAGTCGTAGGTCGTCACAATAACCATTCTCGAGGAGGTGGCAGGGGTGGATGTTTCCAATGGAACCCCACCAGCTCTCGGGTAAACACAAACCATTGACCAACTGGTTCTATGATGATGCCTCACCAAATGGTATGGGCCGGCTGGACTCCACCACCGAGCCCATATCCTACCCAAACATGGAATACACCTTTGCCATGGGCCTCCCCCTTTCAGCCGTGGATGGGCATCCAATAGCCTAGTAGCAGCAAACAAACCATTTCATCCAACCTTGGCTTAGGTAATTCTCAGCGGGCCCACAGGTTAATGTTGCAGCTTATGATGCAATGGACCCAACTCAACTTGGCCAAGCTTTTCAAGCCATGACCATGACCCCACTAACCAATGATGAACAACGGACTATGGATTCCGGGGCTACTGATCACCTAACGGGTAATCCAGGTTTGATTCAAAATCCCTTGTTGTGACATTCGTCAATTTTGGGTCTCGTTTGTATTCGTTTTTGTATTCGTTTATCATGTAAACCGACCCATTTTGTAAACCAAAGCTTATGATATAATTAAAATGATGGATTTTATGTTACAATATTGTTTTACACTTGTTGGGTCTTGAAAACATTCTTTTTGGTCCTTAAAACTCCTTAAAATGACTTAAACCAAACTTTAGGGACTATTATTGCCATTTACCAAAAACTTGTTTGACCATTTCAACCATCACATGCATCTTTACCCTATTTGTATGAACCATACTCTTACCATTATAAAAGCAAGGCTCCATACACCATTTTGGTTGTTCATCTTCTCCAAAATCTCCCTCAAATCAAAGTATTCACCTTCAACATTTTGTTATTTTGATTTCTTAAGGTCAACTAACTATAGTTTTTCATTTTAACTTGTTCATCTAATATTACTAACACTTGAATATGGTGGTACAACATATATATAATACACACCCCTTGTTTCCTTTATTTGTTACTTCACTGACTCCGGTTGGTTAAGTTTCGAATGTCATAAGGCAAGGCTTCATGGTGGACTTCGTGTTCTTGATATATATATACACACACACATAACTTATTATACATATCACTTATGACTAACTTCTAACCCTTTTAGTTTGTTCATCTTATTTACAAGTTCCATGGTGTGGGTTTGTATAAGACTAACCTCGGTTTAACCGAAACTAGTCCAAAACGGAAACCGAACTTTTGTTTACTAGTTTTGTTAAAATAGTTGTTTAAACATGTTTATTGCAAGATTTGAGTTTCAAAAATCATTTTTACAAGTTCTTTGATATTAAGCATATGGAATCCATCTATGAACTCGTTGGGAGATGGAAACCGAACTAAACCGAAACTTTTGCTTAAAAGATTTGTAGTTAACTTTTTAGTTGTAAAATTTAAGTTTTCTACATTTATAAACCAATATACAAGTTCTATGATATTTGGGCATGTAGAAACCATCTATGAACTATTTGTGAGATGGAGACAGAACCAAACCGAACTATACCGACTTTTACTCGCTTAAGACACACAAGTGTGTTTTTAGCTATCAAGAGTTGTATATTTCTTTAAAAATAGTTTACAAACTGATTTTAATTCTTTTCATAAGTACTTGGAATTGTTGGATCCAACTTGATCTCATCACATAGTTTGGACCGACAAACCGAACACTTGCTTAACGTGCGTTGTTAGTTCTAAACAATAGATCTACATACTTGGTTAAGTGTTAGTATATTTTAATGAGTTATCTCATAACAATTAATATGTTGGAAAGTTGACTTTGGGTTTGACCATTTTTCAAGACCCGAATCGACAACCCGAACACTCGTTAAAAACCCGTTTTAGTATCTTTGTCCCAAAGGAACTTGCATTTTAGCATTTTTCCCACCTTATTACTTAACATTGGTTAAGTAAATATTAAGGTTAGATACTTTAACCCGGTTTCGAGCAAACTTACATTTTTAAAGGATTGTTATTATAAATTCTTAAATAGTTACATTTTAAACCTTGAACTTTAATTGTTTACCTTTTTCAACAATTATTTTATTTAAAGATCTTCAAGACAACCATTCTAAATCCAAGATTATATTGTCATTTAGGCCTTGCTCGTTAAACTTCATCCATCCGGTTATTCATCTTTTAACGATCAAGTTTTATACTTGAACGTGAGTAACTTCATACCCCGTTTTCTATCTTTTGTTTTGGGGTGACATTTCATACTTATTCAAATCAAATGATTTATACTTGAGTCTTAAACCACAAACGTTGTTGTATACTTTACTTGAATAATTGCTCGATTTGGTGTTCTATGCTTATATGCCTATGTGTTTATCGCTTTCGGTTGGTGGAATCTATAAATCCTAGACTACTTGGCAATCCCTTGTATCTAGGTGGGGCTAACGTAATTCTATTAGCGATTGTCAATTTATCCAAGTTAATAGCTATTATTTATGGTTTTGTATACTAGTTTTGTGGCTTTTCATACTATATATCTATTGTTCAAACTTATGAATTGCTCACCAACCTTTGTGTTGACAACTTTATTTTATGAAATGTTACAGGTTTGCAATCTAGGTTGATTATGGAGTTCGGTGAAGAAAATGACACAAATACCGTAAGGATATTAGCAAAAATGAACAATATTTGATTTGCTATATTTTGTTGTATTTGACTTATGAATATTTGGTTATGTGACATTTTCGATGTTGTGAAATGAAATGAGTTTGTTAAATATTGTCGCTTTAAGTAGCGTCATGCGCTTATGGGCAATCGTTACACCTCGGCATGTTCCGCCGCCTTTGGTCGGGGTGTGACAGATTGGTATCAGAGCCATGACAATTAAGATATGTGGTTAGACGTAACGACCTAGAATTGTTATGCTTAGGGTCCTATACGTGTGTTCATACGTGTTTACTCTATTTAATTGTTCATATCGCATGTTTATTTATAAACTTGTTTAAAATTCACCAATATCCAAAATGTTCACATACACACACTTTCATAGTATTTCCAAGGTATCCTTACCTTACAACGCAAAAAGTAGATTTTCATTGTGTTTTATGGATTACAAGATTAACTTGGATCCCGTTGTTTCAAATCCTTTAAAGGTTGCGTTTATATTGGGTTTGTTGCCATCATAGAAAACGAGACATTATAAAATGACCATTTGACAAAAAGATTCCAAGGATCGAAGGTGATTTACTTACCTGGGATGGTTGAGTTATAATGCTCGTTTTCTAGGCCATAAACCGTGTTATACATGTCAATTCTTTAAGTAGTCGAATGCGAGCGTTCTGGTCGCCATCCTAATTTTCGGTGTTAAAACAATAGTACTACGGTGGTTCGTGTGCTAGTGTTTTGACATGACGTTGTATCTCGATTTATTGTGTTATCATTGTTATTTGAGTCTAAAACATGAAACAGTTGCGGTGATCTCGTGCACATGTTTAGACTCCAACGTGGTGTTTTATAAAACCTTTTCCTTAGTGTTGGAATATCAAGTCGTGGTGATTTCACGCGCGATTTTTCCGACTCTATAAAATCTCAAAAATCTCAAATTTTCAAGCTTTAACTATCTCAAAATCATTTACGTTTTGTTTACGGTTTTGTTATTTATAAACAAAGTTCTATATTTTATCTAACACTAACATCTTCTCCATACTAACTCTAGGATTCACAAAAATCAAAAAAATCGAAATCTTATTTTATTTTATACACCTTGGTATTCATTTCCTTTACCCAAAACTTATCACATTTTCTTTATAAATTTTAGCATGCCTCCGCTAAGACGCCAACCGCGATGGGACCCCACCCGACGTATGGCCGCTCTTGTCGCCAAGCAAATGGCCGCTGTGATTCCTGAACTTATGACCCAAATACAAGCAAACCAACCCGCACCCGTTGTTGCACCTATTGAACCCAAACCCGCATCCTACCTGCTTAAACAATTTACTAGTGCCAACCCGGCCGAATTCTTTGGAACCAACTGTGCGACTACCTTGTTGCAATGGTTCGAATCTGTGGAGAATGTGTTTTTACACAGCGAATACCCCGAAGCGAAAAAGACAAACTTCGCTTCAAGCATGTTTAGGGGAACCGCCCTAACATGGTGGGGTAGTGTTATGCACATCCAAGGTACGGATGTGGCCATGGCTCTTCCATGGGCCGAGCTCAAGGCGCTTATGAAGAAGAAATTCTGTCCCAAACACGAGCTCCAAAAGCTTGAGAAAGAATTTTGGAACCTAAAGCAAGAAAGTGGTGATAACGCCGCTTACTCACTCCGTTTCCATGAGTTGAGCATCCTTGTTCCCCATTTGGTTACCCCAACCGAACGTGAAATTGATAAATATATTGGGGGTTTACCGATGAAAATCCGGGACTTGGTCATGAGTAGCAAACCCGCGAACCTTGAGGAAGCCATCACATTAGCCGGTTGGCTATCGGAAAATCACGTGAAGGCGGGTACCCTAACCCTCAAGAAAGCAAGTGAGAAAGACAAGCCCAAGCCCGCTCCCCAAACCAAGGTTGAACCCACACCGCAAGCCATTAACAACAACAACAACAACAAAAAGAAACCCAAAACCAACTACCGAAATTATGCCGTCACCCAACCTCAATCACAACAACAAACCCTAACCCTCCCTCAAAACCGAAAACCTTATGTTGGGAACTCCCTGCTATGTAACACTTGCCAACTTCACCACCCAACAAACTCGCCTTGTCGCCAATGTACCATTTGTAACCGACTTGGCCATCTCAACACCACATGTCGATCCCCACTACGAACCCAACCCAACCAACCTAACCAACCAAACCAACCAAGAACTTTTCCCCAAAATTGCCAAAATCGATATGCACCCTACCCACCAAACCAATCCCAACCACCCCGAGCTTGTTACAATTGTGGAGATCCAAACCATTTCTGCAACAATTGCCCTCGCCTCACCTTTGCTAACCAAACCGTGACCGTAACTTACTACCAAACCCAAGCTTACCAAGTTCAAACCTACCAACCCCAAATTCCCCAACTCAATGCACCACTCATCCAACCCATCCAAGCAATCCAAGCACCACCTCCACCTCCACCTCCACAACAAGCACATCAAGTCAACCATGGTAATCAAGGGCGGGCTTTTATGATGAATGCAAATCAAGCTCAAGTGGCAAACGATGTTGTGAACGGTATGTTTTTGGTGAACTATCATTTGGCTTCTATTTTATTTGATACCGGTGCCGATAGAAGTTTTATTTCTTTGAAATTTGAGTCGAAACTTGCGATGCCTCGAACTAAACTTTCCTGACCGTTCTCTATTGAAATCGCCAATGGAAATTCTATTACCATCAATTCCGTCATCCGCGATTGTTCTCTTATTCTTTCTAAGCATAAATTCTCCATTGATCTCATCCCGATGCAAATGGGTAGCTTCGATGTCATCATAGGCATGGATTGGTTATCTTTGCACCGTGCCGAAGTCATTTGTTTTGATAAATTCATTCGCATCCCGCTCGTCAACGGTAAAATTCTTAAGGTCTTTGGAAACGCAACGCCCCGAAGGCTAAATCTCATGTCGTGTGCTCAATCGCAAAAGTACTTACGCCAAAAGTATGTTCCGTTTCTAGCTCTCTCGGTGACAAAAGACAAAAATGAAAGGAAGATTCAAGATATTCCTATTGTTCGTGATTTCCTTGATGTCTTTCCCGATGATGTTACTGGTCTTCCTCCCGTTCGTCCGATTGAATTCCAAATCGATCTTGTTCCCGGTGCGATGCCCGTGGCCAAGGCTCCTTATCGTCTAGCCCCGTCGGAAATGCAAGAACTGTCAAACCAACTCGAAGAACTTTCCGATAAAGGCTTCATTCGTCCAAGCTCTTCTCCTTGGGGCGCTCCCGTTCTCTTTGTGAAAAATAAGGATGGTTCGTTTCGTATGTGCATTGATTATCGTGAACTTAACAAGCTTATTAAAAATCGTTATCTATTGCCACATATCGACGGCTTATTCGACCAACTTCAAGGCGCAAATTGTTTCTCCAAAATTGATCTTCGATCGAGTTATCATCAATTGCGTGTTCACGACGAAGACATTCCAAAAACTGCTTTCCGTACTCGATATGTACATTTCGAATTTTTGGTTATGCCCTTCGGGTTAACAAATGCACCCGCGGTATTTATGGACCTCATGAACCGCGTTTGCAAACCATTCCTTGATAAATTCATTATTGTCTTTATTGATGACATCCTTATTTTTTCTAAATCCAAATCCGAACATGAACATCATTTGCGTTCCATTCTCGAGCTCCTTAGAAACGAACAACTCTATGCCAAATTCTCCAAATGTGAATTTTGGCTCGAGGAAGTTCAATTTTTGGGACATATCATAAACGATAAAGGTATTCATGTTGATCCCGCTAAAATTGAGGCCGTTAAGGATTGAAAAACTCCAACGAATCCCACGGAAATTCGATCCTTCCTCGGTTTGGCCGGATATTATCGTCGTTTCATTCGAAATTTTTCCAAAATCTCTTTGCCTCTTACCTCTCTCACCCATAAGGGACAACCCTTCGATTGGGGTTCGAAGCAAGAGGAAGCCTTTTGTACTCTCAAGGACATGCTTTGCAATGCTCCCGTTCTAACCCTTCCCGATGGAAACGACGATTTTGTTGTATTTTGCGATGCCTCCCATCAAGGCCTTGGTTGTGTTCTCATGCAACGAGGTCAGGTAATCGCATACGCATCAATGAAACTTAAGGTCAACGAGAAGAACTATACGAATCACGATCTCGAACTTGGTGACGTCGTTTTCGCTCTCAAAATCTGGAGACATTACCTTTATGGAACAAAATGTGTGGTTTTTACCGATCATAAAATCCTTCAACACATTTTTGACCAAAAAGATCTCAACATGAGACAACGACGATGGGCCGAATTACTTAGTGATTACGATTGCGAGATTCGCTACCACCCCGGTAAAGCGAATGTTGTCGCCGATGCCCTAAGTCGAAAGGTTAATGTTAAATCCGTTCTGCTTCTAAGCGTCATTGTTCAAACCGATCTTCAAATTCGTATCTTTCAAGCTCAATGTACCTCCGTCGAAGAAGGAAATATGTACGACGAAATGTCATGTGGAGCCGAACTTCAACTCGAAACCAAACCCGATGGCCTTTTGTATTTTCTCAATCGTTTGTGGGTTCCCGATCGCGATGACCTTCGTACTTGTATTCTCGACGAAGCCCATAATTCGCATTATTCCGTTCATCCCGGTGCGGATAAGATGTATTTCAATCTTCGTGCTACCTTTTGGTGGCCGGGTATGAAAAAGGACGTAGCGTTGTTTGTATCTAAATGTCTTACTTGCTCGAAAGTCAAAGCCGAACATCAAAGACCTTTTGGTCTACTCGAGCAACCACCGATTCCCGTTTGGAAATGGGAAGACATTGCTATGGACTTTATTACCAAATTACCCAAAACCCAAAAAGGCAACGATAGCATTTGGGTGATCATCGATCGATTAACCAAATCTGCTCATTTCATTCTGATCCGCGAGAAGTATTCTGTCGAGCAGCTTGCTCAAATCTATGTTCGGGAAATCGTATGCCGACACGGTTTGCCATTGTCTATCATCTCCAACCGCGATGCCCGTTTTACCTCTCATTTTTGGCGTTCTCTTCAAGAAGCTTTGGGAACATGTCTCGATCTTAGCACCGCTTATCATCCTCAAACGGATGGTCAACCTTAACGTACAATCCAAACACTCGAGGATATGCTACGAGCATGTGTTCTTGATTTCAGTGGGAATTGGGATTCTCATATTCCGTTAATTGAGTTCTTATACAACAATAGCTACCACTCTAGCATTGATGTGGCTCCTTTTCAAGCTCTTTACGGTCGTAAATGTCGTTCCCCGATTTGTTGGAACGAAATCGGTGAAGCTCAAATCACGGGACCCGAGATCATCCAAGAAGCCACCGATGTCATTAATCAAATCTGTAAGAATCTCCTAGCCGCTAGAAATCGTCAAAAGAGTTACGCCGACATACGGCGAAAACCTATCGAATTTAATGTTGACGATATTGTCCTTTCAAAAGTATCTCCTTGGAAGGGGGTAGTCCGTTTTGGAAAGAAGGGTAAACTAGCTCCTCGTTTTGTTGGTCCTTTTAAAATCCTTGAACATGTTGGGAAGGTGGCTTATCGACCCGAACTACCGGAAGAACTTGCCGGTGTTCATCCGACTTTTCATGTATCAAATCTTAAGAAGTGCTTAGCCGAGGGTAATCTCCATATACCTCTCGACGAAATACATGTCGATGATTCGATGATCATGGTTGAATGACCCGTTAAGATCATGGATCGCAGCGAGAAGAAAACCAAGCGTAGTCGTATTCGGTTAGTCAAAGTTCGATTGGAATCACGGCGTGGCGCGGAGTTCACTTGGGAACGAGAAGACACAATGAAGGAGAAGTATCCACACTTGTTTGCATCATCATCGTCATCTTAATTTCGGGAGGAAATTTCATAAAGTAGGGGATACTGTGACATTCGTCAATTTCGGGTCTCGTTTGTATTCGTTTTTGTATTCGTTTATCATGTAAACCGACCCATTTTGTAAACCAAAGCTTATGATATAATCAAAATGATGGATTTTATGTTACAATATTGTTTTACACTTGTTGGGTCTTGAAAACATTCTTTTTGGTCCTTAAAACTCCTTAAAATGACTTAAACCAAACTTTGGGGACTATTATTGCCATTTACCAAAAACTTGTTTGACCATTTCAACCATCACATGCATCTTTACCCTATTTGTATGAACCATACTCTTACCATTATAAAAGCAAGGCTCCATACACCATTTTGGTTGTTCATCTTCTCCAAAATCTCTCTCAAATCCAAGTATTCATCTTCAACATTTTGTTATTTTGATTTCTTAAGATCAACTAACTATAGTCTTTCATTTTAACTTGTTCATCTAATATTAATAACACTTGAATATGGTGGTACAACATATATATAATACACACCCCTTGTTTCCTTTATTTGTTACTTCACCGACTCCGGTTGGTTAAGTTTCGAATGTCATAAGGCAAGGCTTCATGGAGGACTTCATGTTCTTGATATATATATACACACACATAACTTATTATACATATCACTTATGACTAACTTCTAACCCTTTTAGTTTGTTCATCTTATTTACAAGTTCCATGGTGTGGGTTTGTATAAGACTAACCTCGGTTTAACCGAAACTAGTCCAAACCGGAAACCAAACTTTTGTTTACTAGTTTTGTTAAAATAGTTGTTTAAACATGTTTATTGCAAGATTTGAGTTTCAAAAATCATTTTTACAAGTTCTTTGATATTAAGCATATGGAATCCATCTATGAACTCGTTGGGAGATGGAAACCGAACTAAACCGAAACTTTTGCTTAAAAGACTTGTAGTTAACTTTTTAGTTGTAAAATTTAAGTTTTCTACATTTATAAACCAATATACAAGTTCTATGATATTTGGGCATGTAGAAACCATCTATGAACTATTTGTGAGATGGAGACAGAACCAAACCGAACTATACCGACTTTTACTCGCTTAAGACACACAAGTGTGTTTTTAGCTATCAAGACTTGTATATTTTTTTAAAAATAGTTTACAAACTGATTTTAATTATTTTCTTAAGTACTTGGAATTGTTGGATCCAACTTGATCTCATCACAAAGTTTGGACCGACAAAACCGAACACTTGCTTAACGTGCGTTGTTAGTTCTAAACAATAGATCTACATACTTGGTTAAGTGTTAGTATATTTTAATGAGTTATCTCATAACAATTAATATGTTGGAAAGTTGACTTTGGGTTTGACCATTTGTCAAGACCCGAATCGACAACCCGAACACTCGTTAAAAACCCGTTTTAGTATCCTTGTCCCAAAGGAACTTGCATTTTAGCATTTTTCCCACCTTATTACTTAACATTGGTTAAGTAAATATTAAGGTTAGATACTTTAACCCGGTTTCGAGCAAACTTACATTTTTAAAGGATTGTTATTATAAATTCTTAAATACTTACATTTTAAACCTTGAACTTTAATTGTTTACTTTTTGCAACAATTATTTTATTTAAAGATCTTCAAGACAACCATTCTAAATCCAAGATTATATTGTCATTTAGGCCTTGCTCGTTAAACTTCATCCATTCGGTTATTCATCTTTTACCGATCAAGTTTTATACTTGAATGTGAGTAACTTCATACCCCGTTTTCTATCTTTTGTTTTGGGGTGACATTTCATACTTATTCAAATCAAATGATTTATACTTGTAGGTTCCTGGACGGATCGTACACGGGATGTCGCTAACAACGCAGGTGCGGAATCCCTGCGTAGGTAGATACGAGTGTAGAGTATGTAGAGATCGAACACACAAGCAATAAACCAAACACGTTATATTGATAACGAACACGTGACCTGAGGTCACTATTACAGACAATGACACGTAGCACACGAAGTGAACAACTGAAACGAAACCCTAAACGACCAACACAAACTGTTTCGGCTGAAACAGTATATAAACACGACAACTTCGCCACAGGCGAAGTTGTCAATAACTTCGCTGATTCAACAAGTTCGCCAGAGCGAACTTGTTGACAACTTCGCGTGTTACAAATATAAACATAATCAAAACATAATTGCATTACAGACTCGATTACAAATGCTAGACTATGAACTACTGACACACATGTACCAACAATACTTGAGTCTTAAACCACAAACGTTGTTGTATACTTTACTTGAATAATAGCTCGATTTGGTGTTCTATGCTTATATGCCTATGTGTTTATCGCTTTCGGTTTGTGGAATCTATAAATCCTAGACTACTTGGCATCCCCTTTTAGCAAGGTGTCGTTAACGTAATGCAATTAACGATATTCTATTAAATCCTAGACTACTTGGAAATCCCTTGTAGCTAGGTGGGGCTAACGTAATTCTATTAGCGATTGTCAATTTATCCAAGTTAATAGCTATTATTTATGGTTTTGTATACTAGTTTTGTGGCTTTTCATACTATATATCTATTGTTCAAACTTATGAATTGCTCACCAACCTTTGTGTTGACAACTTTATTTTATGAAATGTTACAGGTTTGCAATCTAGGTTGATTATGGAGTTCGGTGAAGAAAATGACACAAATACCGTAAGGATATTAGCAAAAATGAATAATATTTGATTTGCTATATTTTGTTGTATTTGACTTATAAATATTTGGTTATGTGACATTTTTGATGTTGTGAAATGAAATGAGTTTGTTAAATATTGTCGCTTTAAATAGTGTCATGCGCTTATGGGCAATCGTTACACCTCAGCATGTTCCGCCGCCTTTGGTCGGGGTGTGACACTTGTTTTCAAATTCATATGGTCATTTATTTGTTGGAAATGGACAGCGTATTCCCATCCTTGGATCGGGCCATCACACATTAAAAACCCAAACCGACTCTTTTACCTAAAAAATGTCCTTTATACCCCCAACATAATCAAAATTCTAATTTCGGTACGTAAATTTTCCATTGATAATAATGTATCTGTTGATTTTGACCCTTAAGGCTTTTCTGTGAAGGAGTACCCAAGTAGTAAGATGATATCTCGCCACAATAGCTTAAGCCAACTCTACTCATTTACCTATCCGGTGTCGTCTTCAGTATTTCTCGCTTCTTCAAAGAAAGACGTTTGGCATGAACGCTTGGGTCACCCTGGTGGACCAGTTATTGAATTTTTAAATTCCCGTAATTTATTTCTTGTACTAAACTTGGTAAAGGTACGGTTTGCACCTCTTGTCAGCTTTTAAATAATAAACGTTTACCGTTTTCTCATTAAACATCATCTACATTGTTTCCATTTGACATAATCCATTGTGATTTATGGACCTCACCGGTCAACAGCAAAAATGGGTATAAATATTATATGTTACTTGTAGACGACTATACCAAATATACATGGACATTCCCGTTAAACATTAAATCTAAAACTTATGAAAAATTCACCCAGTTTTACCGTTTCATCCAAACCCAATTCAACATGCCCATTAAATCTTTCCAATGTGACTTAGGGGGTGAATTTGACAATCACCACTTCAAGACCTTTGCCACTACAAGCGGTCTTCAATTTCGGTTCTCATCTCCACACACATCCCAACAAAACAGGAAGTCCGAACGTATGATTCAAAGGTTAAATGAAATCATGCTAGCCTTTAACACATGCCTTCCTGCCTCAGAAAATTTTGAGTCGAGGCTTTACACACGGCTTGCTATCTCCATAATAGCCTCCTTTCCAAGACCCATTACCAACAAACACCCGCCCATGCCCTTTACCTACGACAACCGACTTATGACCATCTTTGGGTTTTCGGATGCGCATGCTACCCGAATATGACCGCTACTCGTGCTCACAAACTACAATTACGGTCCACTCTTTGTGTGTTTCTCGGGTAGCCAACCAACTACCGTGGTTACCGGTGTCTAAATCTCTCTACCGGGAAAAATCATACTTTCCCGACCTGTGATTTTTGATGAAACTAAATTCCCTTTCCAAACTTCAACCACAAACAACCAACCATACAACCTCTCAGACCCAGACCCTTCCCCACTAATTTTTCAACATCGGCCATCTACTTCCCCACTTAATTCACCCTTGCACGATCCAATAACACCACAACAGCCCACTTCGCCAAATTTCAGCCCACTACACCAACCACAGCCCACATATAATCAACCATCACCTCCCGTTTCACCCACCCGTACTATCCAGCCCCCTGTCCAACTTTCGCAACCAAACCCAACCCCCTCACATCCTATAATAACCAGCCCACACCACTTTATAGCCTCCCATGATGTACAAAGTAACCCTGACCCATCCACCCATAATCAACACACCATGATGACACGAGCTAAACATGGCATAACAAAACCCCGTGTCAAACTTAACCTTCACATCCAAGCTGATTAACACAATTTCTCCCCTACCCACATTTCAATTAAAAGCCATGACCGATCCAAACTGGTACGCTTCCATGACCGAAGAATATAAATATGGATAACAACACATGGGATCTTGTTCCGAGACCCAAAGATGTCAATATTATACGTTGCATGTGCCTTTTTCGTCACAAATTTAACTTCAATGGAACACTACAATGGTACAAGGCTCGATTAGTGGTAAATGACAAAAGTCAACAAGTAGGTGTTGACTGTGAAGAGACTTTTAGTCCCGTGGTTAAACCGACCACCATTCGAACAGTTCTAAGCTTGGCAGTTTCCCGAGAATGGCACATTCATCAATTAGATGTCAAAAACGCCTTTCTCCACGGTGATCTAAAAGAGACCGTTTACATGTTTCAACCGCCGGGTTTTAACGATAAGGCGAATTCTAATCTCGTTTGCAAATTACGGAAATCACTTTATGGCCTCAAGCAATCCCCACGAGCATGGTACCAACGTTTTGCATCATATATACATAAATGCGGGTTCAAGTGTGCAGCCACTGATACTTCGTTATTCACGTACAAAAATGGCAACAACATGGCTTATCTACTCCTATATGTTGATGATATAATTATAACAGCCTCAAGTGATCAATTGCTCAAACAGATTATAACATCTTTATCAAACGAATTCGCGATGACTGATCTCGGACAACTTCGTTAGTTTCTTGGCATCAATGTCCAACATCAGTCTAATGGGTTGTTCTTATCACAATCAACCTATGCGTCAAATATTCTTGAACGAGCTGACATGAGCAACTGCAAAACCCGTCTCAATACCAGCCAATACTTTATCTAAACTAAGTGCCACAACTGGAAAGTTGTTACCCAACGGTACCTTATATCGACGGCTTGCGGGTGCACTCCAGTACCTAACTTTTACACGGCCCTACCTTACATATGCCGTCCAACAAATATGCCTCTTCATGCAAGCACCACGCGAACCGCATTTTCAGTTCCTAAAACGAGTTCTTCAATACCTCAAGGGCACTATTCATCACACACTTCACATCACACCATCCAAATCGACTACTTTAACTGCATATTCAAATGCCGATTGGGGTGGATGCCCTGACTCACGCCGGCTCAACATCCGGCTACTATGTTTTCCTTGGCGATAACCTTGTGTCTTAGTCATCAAAACGCCAAGCCACAATTTTCCGATCCAGTGCCGAAGTCGAGTACCGGAGCGTGGCAAACGCGGTTGCTGAAACAAGTTGGCTTCGAAACCAACTTCTTGAACTTTATGTACCAACTCGTAAAGCTACTATTATCTATTGTGATAACATATCCGCTGTCTACCTATCAGAAAATCCCGTCCAATATCAACGCACCAAACATGTGGAACTCGACATTCACTTTGTTAGAGAAAAGGTTCAAGTCGGGGATATCCGAGTTGTTCACATTCCAGCCGATTTTCAGTATGCCGACATATTCACGAAAGGGCTCCTTCGCCTTTTATTCTCCCCCTTCGAAGACAGCCTACGCGTCCAAGATCCCTCTGCTTAGTCTGAGGGGGTGTATTAGCACATGTATATCACTTAAATATAGAATGCTCATTTAAAGGTTTAAATTTCCGATTGACTAGAATAATCATTGGAGTGATTGTTGTGATTTTGTATATCTTCCTTTTTCATTGTAACCTACTGTGTATATATAAGGCTTGTACTAGTGAATAATAGATCATCGATCAATTCAGTATTCATCAAAATCTTCTATAAAAAAAACTCAAACTTCAATTTTTATACACACTTCTACTAATTCTCTATAAACACTCAAATATATATATTCTATAACACCAACCAACCCTATCCCTCAAACCCCGTATCCGTTCGACCTGCAAATGGTCTCGTACATACAATATATAAGTTCCGGAACCCCTAACCCAAATATGGTGCCCGGTTTCCAAAACCCAACCACGAATATGATGGTCGGTTCCGGTTTCCAACCCGACGACAAGACGGTGCCAGAGAAACAAATCAACCCTGAGCCACAACCCTTCCCGGATACTCGCGGCGTTTCGAGCCAACGTGGAAGTGGACGTGAGAGTAAACATGTAAGGAAACCCGCCGGCGAACCTCAGACTAAAAATACCACTATACCGTGGACACCCGACGAGTGTGAACTATTTTCTCGGGCGTGGTGCGCGATATCGGAAGATCCCGAGTGCGGTAAGTTTCTAAAATATATATATATTATTTAAATTTCTTAGATCAAAAATTTTTTTAGCGAACTTTCATGCATCTGGCGAATTTTGGAACAAAATTAAAGATTTGTTCCACGAACTTGGCGGGACTCGCTCGGGAAAAATATTCGGTAATGTCGAAATGGACTGATATAAACACCAAATGAACGGCTTACCACGCGGTTCACTCTCGGATGACTCGAACGTGGCGTAGCGGTGTCTCTGACGCGAAAATCATGGAAAGGGCGTTGATAGAGTATCAACAGAAGTCGGGGAACTTCGGTTACTTTAACTGTTGGAAATCCCACCTGAGGTTTCACCCTAAGTGGGCCCCGTTACGGACACCGACACCGAAAGTTTTAGGCCTAACAAAAGGTCTAAAGCATCGTCTTCGGTTGATCCAGAAACGCCAAGTTCCGATGCTCGAAACTTCAACTTATGCGATAATGAAGACGGGAATCCTTATGCGGATGTTGCCGAGATCCCTCGACTGGGGGATAGATAAAATTTTTGGACGCCGTCGAAGTACTTAAAAGGAAGGAAATGGACTACGACATCGAGGTTTTAACAAACGAGCTATCTGAAAACCACCCGAGAGTCCAATCTCTAAAAGCAATTCGGCAAAATAAAACTTTTGAAAAATACAACATTTAGTCTTATTATTATTGTATTTTTTTTCCATTTTAATGTATTTTTTATTGTAATGTAGTTTTTATTTATGAGTTTGATGTATTTTTTTTTATTTTAATGTAACTTTTTTTATTTTATATTTACATACGTAATGAATTATTATTTAAAAAATAAAAGGGTGTAAAAAGTGACTGGGCGTCAATTGGCGCACAATGCCCAGGAGTGGGGCATTATGACTACACTTTCTTTTTGTAAAAAGCCATAACTCTGACTGGGCTTCACATGACACATAATGCCTAGAGGTGGGACATTATGACTACACATGGTTTAAGACATGTAGGAAAGACATACTAAGAACACGATAGTAAAACCTAGCCCCATACTAGGCCTTATACCAATATGGAACTTGTTGGTTAATAATCGTCGGGTATCAAAAATACCTATTAGTTGGTTAAAGTAAATAATCTTTGGGATTTTTTAGAACATATTTCTTTTCTTTATTATAATATTTATTTATATCAATTTATGTGTTTAACAACCACGATATGAATTAAAATATAATTAATTGCATACAAATCATTATTACCATAAACTACTTAAAATATATGAAATATTTAAAGTTTATATTGATAAAAAAATTCTACCTACATTTTAATAAAGTAAAATAACCGTGTACACTTGTCATGTTTTGATTAATTCTCATAATTTTTTTCCCTCTAAAATTAAGATCTTAATTAACCCTGATATATGTAATAGATCAATAATTATTTACTTTCTTTTTGCACTCTATTTATATTATATGTATACATTTTTTATAAAAATAAATATTAACATATTATTTTACTATATATTCCAAAATACTTGGTGAAATTCAAAAATCAACAAAAAACCATGTTTGTCAAAGATTGAAAAAAAAAATATAATTTAAAATGTTATCATGTACATATTTAACATATTGTACTATGTATATCGTAGAAGGTTGTAAAAAAACAAAAGTTGAATATGCTTTCATTTTACAAAGTAATTTTTTTTAATTATAAGATTATAAATATAGAAGTCGATCATTTTTTAATTTCAATCCATTTATCTATTATTATTATTATTATTATTATTATTGCAAATTGTCATATAAATTTATAAATTATAAATATATGCTTTAAATCTATCCATATTTTTTTGGTGAGTTTGATAAACTATATATATGCTAAAATGTAGTGATAGCATATACCAATTACTTTCAGACATAACAAAGTTTATCATATTTAATTTCTTAGTTTTTTTTATCAATGATTGTTTCAGGTTTTTTATGGAACTTAAAATTTGATTTTTATGGGTCAAAAGTTGGTAAATAGATTGTTTGTTACAAGTTAACCACATTTAGTTCAGAATATGTTACGGGTCAAAAATGGAAAATCTAAGTATTTTTAAAAGTTTGAGAATGCAAATAGACTTATCGTCAAATTTGTTACGAGTTCAAAGTGTTGACTTGAAAATGTCAAATGGATGAAAGTAAGAATTTTAAACATGATTCGGGTTTCAAATTTATTTCCAATGACATTTTTGGAAATAATTAAAAAGTTCGGGATTTAGCAAATTGACTATTTTTCCTTCGAATAATAAAATTTTAGAAAAGATTGCAAACACTTTCGACATGCCAACCTAGGCCTATCAATGCTTCTAACTTTTATCAAATTTGAAATTATATGTGTCATCATTAACTTTTCCTTCAATTGTGATCAAAACGTTGTATGAGAAGCATGTCATGCAACACTATGCTCAAATGAAGCAAAATATTCACAAAATTTAATGGATTAACATGTTATTTTTATGTTGTCATTATGATAAAGTCGAGAAACCCCCTAATTATTATCAAAATCTTTTCATGGTTTAGCTTAGAAAAGCACAGTTCTTGAAAAACATCCGTCGTTACAATTTAATGTTCTCATATCTTTCGATAGGTGGTAAATTGATAAATATATCAATAAAAGTAACACTCCTTCTGTATATTGGCTGAGTGGTTATAACTACTATCGTGTCAGAAGTCTTATTTTCCAAATTGGTTCATAACCAAAATTCTTTCAATTCTACATATATGACACAAAGAATGAAATTTTCAATAGAAAGAGCATTCTCGGGTACTGTAACAACTCGAGTTTTAATTTATTATTTTATTAATCATGACCCAACCCTTTTCGATGTTCGGAAAATTATATCCATAAATATAGCGTTTATCGAATCGTTATTATTTTTTTATAAATTTTTAATGTAATATATATAAAACTACTTTGTAATATACACATTTTCAACCCAAAACTAAATTTTAACCCCTAAATTAACCCATCTCTATACACTAAGTACTAGACTGCAAATTCTGGTAATTATATTACCCAACCCGTTTACCCATCTCCCAAACCCATATATCATACCCGATTTACGAACCCATATACCCAGATCGTATTTTGCACCGCAATGCTCGTCACAATCATGGAAATTGGATCGATAATATTATTCATCTTGCTATAACGAGCTCACCAACATCTGTAATTACGAATTTGATATCTTTTTGATTCGTATTTACTTTTTACAACGAACCATCCTAACTCGTTCTTAAATATACACCATAACGATCTCTATATTTCAATCAAACTGGACTGTACAACCTCATAACCATCATGAACAATACCCCCATAGTGAATTATATTATCCTTGTCTGCACATCAGATTTTAATTCCTTTTCTGGCCGTCTACATATTGACGTATTTGAGCATCGTATTGCTTGTGTTAAAGGTAATTTTTTATACAGTTGAGTTCATCTCGTTGTCTGCAATCTTAACCCCAATATTAATCGGCCAAACGATCAACGTATTGGCCGATTGATGATTCTAGGGTTCATAGTCTGTTATGGTTCTTCAAGACTGCTGGTTATTATTTTTTTTTGTTTGGTGTTTATAACAACTAATCTGATAGATCAGCTAGTTTGCGCATATGTGTATGTTTCTAGTGTACGGCTGCCGACGTGGGTATGAGTCTTGGCAGCCCGATTTTTTGGCAATTAATTTTAAACTTTTTTTTGTATTATATAAACTCTTTTGAATCATAAACTTATATTATAAATGTTATAAAAATAAAAAAAATATATTATTTAATCAAAACAAACACGTTAACTAATTTTATTTCCAAACCTTGGTTTAACCATATACATGTGTATATATTTATAGGGGTGAGATCTAGATTGAATTTTTTTTAAAGAGAGAACCATGGAACTACTAAAGAATTATTTTTAACTTTTTATAAAATTAATATTTTGTGATTTTTTTCTTTCCTCATAATAAGATAATATTGTTCCTAAAAAACTGTTGATGTAATGCATATATGTAATGCATATATATGCATTAATGTGTATTGCATATATAAAATAGTGTTTTATTACATATAATACAGCACAAGTGCATTATATGATACACACTATTGAATATATGCAAATACACCACTAATAATTGTATACAAAACACACTATCGCATATATGTAATATATACAACACTAATGCACATATGCACTATATCGATTTTTTTTATTTTTGTATATAATATAATACTATTGCACACATGCATTATAAAAATTTGATGTATTGCATATATGCATTACAACGAGTTTTTAATTTTTTTTTTATTTTTATATTTTTATGTGTTGAAGAAATAACAACTTATAAGAAGAATGAAAGAAAAAAAAAATTATTTTTTAACTAAATTAAAAAAACTTCATTATTAGTTCTCTATTTCTCTCTCTAAGGAGGAATTCTCTCTTGATCCCTTCCCTATATATATATAAAAGAGTTCAAATAAAAATAAGGAGTTTCATAGGAATTGTAAGAACCAACAGATTTTTGACATGTGGCATTACAAATTATGGTGAAAGAACAATTTTAGAAGACTATTTCGGTTATAATGATGGAAGAGTAATTATAGGAAACTATGTCGATTTTTTGTAATTTTAAATCTCAATCATTGATTAACATGATGCAATGGCTATGATTTATTTTTAATCTTCCTAGGAAACTACTTATTTTTAGGATAACCCTCATATATATATATATATATATATATATGTGTGTGTGTGAGAAGTGTGAGAAGACTTTAAATAAAGTACACCATCTAGGACACTATAAATGTAAATAGAAAACTATACAACTTTTAAAATTATCAATTTCAACCACTAGATCTTAGATCAATAGTGTGCATCTATTCTTATGTTTCTTACAAAACTATTGTTTTTTACATTAACCTTACTGGTCCTATATATATATATATATATATATATATATATATATATATATATATATATATATATATATATATAAATTGGTTAAGAGTTTAAATTAAAATATAGATTTAATACTAAGTAAATATGATAAAGTATAGTTCAAGTATTTTAATAAATTCACAAAGATCTAAATAATAAGATTTTTAAACAAGTAAAAGTATTCATAAATACTGTAACATCCCAAAAATCTCAATAATGATATTTCGCATACTATTTCTTATAATAAACGAGTTTACTTGAGTTGCTATGAGACAATAAAATAATAAAGATGGAAAGGTAGTAGGCTAATTAAATGAAATTAATCATGGACTAGAAAGAAAAGATGGGTCTTAGGTATATGGGCTTAAGGGCGTATAAATACCCCCTTAAACCCTAAATCTTTTCATTTCCATCCATCTTATCCATAATATTCCCTACATACCCTAAGAACACACACAAACACCACAACTTACGGCCTCAAGAGAGAGAGAGAGCGAGAATCCAAGATCAAACCAAACTAAATCCGGGTAGATCTTTGATATACAAGCAAGATGCAAGGTTAATATTTCATAACAAGCTAGCCATGACCTAATAACCATATAAAGGTATGTCCTTGATCTTAAAGGTTACATTTTTATGAATGAACAATCATGAAACTCAAACCTAGAGTAGATCGGGTCTAGATAAATCATAAAGTTACAAACTTGATGATTAGAATGGACTTAACAAACTTATAGTCATGAACGGTTCATCGAGAAAACCCTAGATTTAGCTTAATGGACGTTTTTATGCTTAACACTGCATTCTTGAGTTTTTTATTTAAGGGATTGGAAAAGAAAAGATAAGAAAATTTTTCTTTTTTCATTCTTGAGTTTTTTCATTAAAAGAAATGAAAGAGAATGGAAGGAAAAGTTAATACTTTTTTCCTTCAAAACGTTCCTGCCAAATATGGCCGGATTGTGAAGGAAAGTTTATATCCTATTACCATATTACCAATTTACCCTATCTTAATTCTCTTTTACATGTTGCTATGAGGACATAATTTTAAATTTACAAATTTTTTTCCTATCTTTTCATTCCAATCTAACTCAAGAATGTAATAAACACATTCTTTTCTTTTCTTTTATTTTAACTCGAGAAACCTTTTAAGTATATAATTTCTTTTCCTTTCATCATATATCCAATCTTATCATTTCTTTTCCTTGTATTTAAAACTCGAGAATGCAGTGTAAAGGTTCAAGATTTATGCTAAAACGGGTTAGGTCTTGGCAATGGGGTGATAACGAACATAAAATGGTTAAGGAGGTTGGGATTTAGGTGATTAAAATTGTAATCATGGACCGTTAACCCTTAATAGAGCCTAAAATGGAATTAAAGATAGAAAGATCTGAGCTAAAAGCATCAGACAAGGGTTCTCGGTCAACACGAGAACCCGGTCAGTAGAAGATCTCGGTCAACGAGAGTTCTCGGCGACCAGAGTTCTCGGCCACTGAGTTCTCAGTGACCAAGGGTTCTCGGTCAAAAACGAGGTTCTCGGTCAAACCTGAGATTTTAATCAAACCCTAGTTCTCGATCAAACTGGATTTCTCTGCCAGAACGGGTCCTCGGCCAACATAGTTCTCTGTTGACTTTGGGCCTGGTCAGTTGGGCCCAGAGGCTACATTAGACAGAGGGTCTGATTTACCTAATGGACCCATATGTGAGAATTAGACAACAAACCCAACTTAGAAAAATACGTTGGTTAACTAAGATACCGACTTCAGTAATTATACGGTTAATTAACAAAAATATATATTTAACAGTTAGCCAGGCTCAGTTAAAGAAGGAAAATAACTATTAACGGTGAACGCAACAGGATTCAGGTGAGTTTCTAGTTCCATTTCTATGTTATGTTTTTTTCGGGGCTGTGTGCATACTCGAGGTGTTTGTCAATACATTTATCATAAGTGATAAATGTATGCCTTATGTGATTATGTGAAGGTTAGGAATGATTGCTTGTTAATACGTGAACGATATTCGGATATTGCACGTGTAGGCAAGTTTTAATGCTATGTCTAATGAAGGTAAAGTATGTATGCTTATATATATGAATGTTATAAAGTTTATAAAAGAAGGTTAATGTATGGTTGTATGGTACGAAGAGGGAACCAGGCCCTAATAATACTCGAGGAAAGAGGGAATCGAACCCTACTAATATTCGAGAACTAGAGAACCGAACCCTACTAATATTCGAGGAAAGAGGGAACCGGGCCCAAATAATACTCTAGGAAGGAGGGAACCAGGCTCTAATAATACCCAAGGAAAGAGGGAACCAGGCCCTAATAATACTCGAGGAATGTAGGGCGTAATGCTCTTTATAACGTAAGATATGAAGGTAAGTAAGTAAGGATAAAAATTTGAAAGTATGAATGAAAGTGTGTAAGTATTTATGCATAGTATGATATGTGATTAACTAGAACTCACTCAGCGTAGCTGACTTTTAGTATGCACGCATGTGAGTAGGATGAGGCAGCTCGCTTGAGGGGAACACGTGGCATTGAATAAGAGGCTGGCATCGGAAGACTCAAGACGTTTATGTTATTAGTTTATGTTTATTTTGAAAGACAAAAATGTTTATTAAGACAAGTTATGGATTGATATGTAACGTTTCCTGAAAGTTTAAATATTATGCGTATGTTTTTATTAACTCTGATGATTAGAACTATGTGAATGAGTAAATCCAACGTCCAAATATGAGGCACCGGTAACGGGGCCTTACAAGTTGGTATCAGAGCAAAGTTCGAGTGATTTAATTATCCTACATGCTTAGACTCGAAAAGAGAATGAGATTTTAGTAAGAAAAGAAAGAAGATGCCAGTTCAAGAATGTCATGTGTTACTCAAGCAGCTCAGTAAAGGTAAGGTGTACGATTGAATAATGAATGTTAATTTCTAAAGAAAGGATATGTTATTGTAGGGATTAGATTTCTTGATCTTTGATTGATTAACTGTTTTAGATTAAAACCATCACAAATAGACTCATAAGAGGAAGTGTATAAGACACGGAAAGTAAAGTGATCAGCTAATCACAACTAGCCACTGTTATTACCTGTTAGCCTTACTATCCTTGTACTAAATAGTTCCTTGAGTGATGACGTTTGTGTTTTCCCTTTTTAGAATACGATGGCTGGAACAGGAGAAAATGTGGGAGCTGGGGGCCGCACTGGGCGTCGTGGCAGGCCTCGTCGTATTCAACGACCTTCGGCTGAAACAGCTTCCAACACCGGAGATGAAGGAAGCACACCTGGAGAAAACACGAACAACAACGAAGGGGTTCAACTGGATCCTGCAATTCAAGCAGCTATTGTTCAAGCTGTAGCCACTGCTGTGAAGAATATAACTCAGGGAGGGTCTGTTGGAAGCCGTGAAAGAACTGCTGAAGGGGCGGGTGGTGATGGTAGGAGAGATGAGGAAGAAGAGAGGGAGGCCTCGAGTGGGGTTAATTATGTGAAAGTTGATGACAAGAAGAGGGGCCGAGGTGGGTGCAACTATAAGTCCTTCAAGGGATGTGACCCGCCGAAGTTGTCTGGCTTGGGAGACGCAGTCGCTACTCTCCAATGGATAACCACTATGGACAAGATTATCCGTATTAGCGAGTGCCGTCCCGACCAAGCTGTAGGTTATGCCACTCAATCATTTGGTGATGAGGCGCTGTATTGGTGGGAATCCATTGAGCAGAGGAAGAGTCCAGAAGATATCAAAGCGATGAAGTGGGAGGATCTAAAAGAATTGGTTATGAAGAGATTCTGTGCTGACGCCGAGATTGAGAGGGCGGAGATGAAGTTCCTGAACTTGAAAGCTGGAACGATGACACATCGTGAGTACACCACCGAGTTCAACCAAATGTCTAGGTTGGTGCCCGATATGGTCAACACTGAGGCTAAGAGAATTAAGTGTTATGTGAGGGGATTGCCACAGAAAGTTCGCGTGCTAGTCAGGGCGAATAAACCTGCTACTTTTGACTCTGTTGTCGAACTCACAGAGATGGTTTATGAGGACCTGGCTACGGATGATGTTGTTGCGGTGGAGGAGAATAAGGATAAGAAGTGGGTCGCTCCTGTTAAACGGCCCGGTACTCAGTTGTGGAAATCCAAAGATAAGAAACAGAAGGTGTGGGAGAAGAAGTCGTGTAAGACTTGTGGTAAGATGCACGGTGGAGAGTGTATGTGGGGTACCGGTTCGGATGCATGCCATAAGTGTGGAAAAATGCATGCTGGGAGTGTAGAGTTGGATCGAATGTTTGCTACAAGTATGGAAAGGCAGGTCATTATGCTCATGAGCGCAGTGCTAAGCCTGCATGTTACAAGTGTGGTAAGACAGGTCACTTTGCTAGGGAGTGTACCGAGGGTGAAGCTGGAGGGAGTGGGAAGAAGGATACTGAAAAAGCTAGGCCAAGAACCAGGGCCTACATGCTGACCCAAGAGCAAGCTAAGTAGATTCCAGATGTCGTCACATGTACGTTTCTAGTAAACGGTATTTCCGCTTCAGTATTATTTGATTCAGGTGCGAACAAAAGTTTCGTAGCTACGCCATTTAGTAAATTAGCTAAAATGAAATGTTGTCGAGTGTCTGAAACCATTATAGTAGAAACCGCTAGTGACACCTCGGTTAAAATAATGAAAATGGTTAAGGACTGTAAGATAGAGTTAGAGGGACATGAGTTCCCTGTTACCTTGTATGTTATGACCTTAGGTGGGTTCAATGTGGTTTTGGGAATGGACTGGTTGTCTGAGTATGAGGCTCAGATAGTGTGTAAGAGTAAGATAATAAGGTTAAAGTCCTTGGATGGTAGTGCAGTGACGGTTTATGGTGATAAGGAAAATTATGGGCTTAATGTCATTTCAATGATAAAAGCCGAGGGTTTGCTAAGACAAGGGTGCGATGCCTACCTGGCGTATGTTGTCAACGCTATGGCTAAGACGAAAGAAATGAAAGAGGTTCCTATCATGCGCGACTACCCAGAAGTATTCCCAGAGGATCTTCCGGGGTTGCCACCGGAGCCAGAGATAGAATTTTAGGTAGACCTAGTACCAGGAGCCCAACCCGTCGCGAAAGCACCTTACCGTCTAGTGTCATCCGAGATGAAAGAATTAATGTCCCAACTGCAAGAACTCCTCGACAAGGGTTTTATTAGACCAAGTGTTTCCCCGTGGGGCGCGCCAGTTTGTTTGTGAAGAAGAAGGATGGAAGCATGAGAATGTGCATAGACTATCGCGAGCTGAACATACTTACGGTAAAGAATAGATATCCTTTGCCAAGGATCGATGATCTGTTTGACCAACTGCAAGGTTCAAGTTGGTTCTCACGAATAGATCTCAGATCGAGCTATCATCAGCTAAAAGTAAAAGAGGCAGACATCCCTAAGACAACGTTTCATACGCGATATAGACACTACGAGTTTCTCGTAATGTCATTCGGTCTAACGAATGCTCCCGCAACATTTATGGACATGATGAATAGGGTGTGTTGGCCGATGTTGGATAAGTCAGTTATCGTTTTCATCGACGACATATTGATTTATTCAAAGAGTGAGTCTGATCATGCCGAGCATCTGAGAGAGGTATTGGAGACTCTGAAGGAAGAGAAGTTGTCTGCTAAGTTTTCAAAATGCGCATTCTGGTTAAGAGAAGTGCAATTTTTAGGTCACGTGATAAATCCTGAAGGGATAACCGTGGATCTAGTTAAGATTGAAGCGATAGCGAACTGGAAGACTCCACAGAATCCGACTGATATACAAAGCTTCTTAGGGTTAGCTGGCTACTATAGGAAATTCATCGAAGGTTTCTCCAAGATAGACGCACCGTTGACCGGTATGACCCGAAAGTCGGTTGTATTCAGTTGGGGAAAGTTCCAAGAAGAAGCTTTTGAGGAATTAAAGAAGAGACTCACGCAAGCTCCAATCCTTACTTTACCCGATGGTGACGAGGATTTGGTTGTTTGTACCAATGCTTCGTATCGTGGGTTAGGTTGCGTGTTGATACAACGAGGAAAAGTGATAGCATACGCGTCTAGACAATTGAAAGTTCAGGAGAGTACTTATCCAACGCATGACTTAGAGCTAGCAGCAGTAGTGCATGCTCTTAAGATATGGAAACATTATATGTATGGTACTAAGTGTACCATTTACACCGATCATAAGAGTCTAAAGTACTTCTTCGAACAGAGGGAATTAAACATGAGACAGAGGAGATGGTTGGAGTTGATTAAAGATTATGACTGCGACATTAAATACTATCCTGGTAAAGCTAATGTGGTCGTCGATGTGTTAAGTCGTAAGAATGAGGAAGTCCTTGCAACAGTAAAGTCATACCAGCTAATTATGAATTCAAGCCTTTTTGAAGAAATCATCAAAGTACAGTCAGAGGTGTTAGTAAATGAAGGGTTGGTGAAGAAAGAAAGGATTTTCGGCCAGCAGGACGAGCTGATGGAAAACACTCATGGTGTTAAGACTAAGTTTGACCGTATGTGGATCCCACGTCATGGAGATCTTAGAGGTCAAATCTTAGATGAAGCTCATAAGTCAAGATACTCGATTCATCCTGGAGCTACAAAGATGTATCAAGATTTGAAAAGGGACTACTGGTGGCCAGGAATGAAGAATGATGTAGTAGATTATGTTACTAAGTGCTTCACTTGTTTACAAGTCAAGGCCGAACATCTGAAGCCTTATGGCAAGATGCAATCGCTTGAGATACCTGAATGGAAATGGGAACACATCACTATGGATTTCATAACTAAGCTACCTCGTACAGCTAAGTAACATGATACCATCTGGGTGATTGTGGACCATTTGACCAAGAGTGCTCACTTTCTGCCTATACGAGAGGCTATCTCGTCAGAAACGTTAGCAACTTTGTTCATTAAAGAGGTTGTATCTAAGCATGGAGTACCGTTATCGATCGTGTCTGATAGAGATACCCGGTTTACTTCGAGGTTTTGGAAGAAGTTCCATGAAGCTATGGGAACGAGGTTGAACATCAGTACGGCGTATCATCCTCAAATAGATGGACAGTCTGAAAGGACGATCCAAACCCTTGAGGATATGCTACGTGCTTGTGTTTTAGACTTTAGAGGAAGTTGGGATGATCATCTGCATCAGGCAGAGTTCTCCTATAACAATAGTTATCATTCAAGTATCGGTATGCCGCCATTTGAGATGCTTTATGGTAGACGATGTAGAACTTTCGTATGTTGAGGAGAGATTGGTCAAAAGGAAATGGGAAGTCTAGAGGTTGTTCAAGAAACATCTTCGAAGTTCGATCAGATTAAAGCAAGAATGAAAGCTACTCAAGACCGTCAGAAGTCGTATGCTGATAAGCGACGAAGACCGATTGAGTTTAACGTTGGTGAAAATGTGATGCTCAAGGTCTCGCCTTGGAAAGGGATCATTCGCTTTAGAAAGAGGGGAAAGTTGAGTCCGAGATACATTGGACCGTTTAAGATCATAGATCGTGTAGGTGAAGTGGCTTATAAGCTGGAATTTCCTGAAGAGTTAGAAGGAATTCATTCAACCTTCCATGTTTCTCATTTGAGGAAGTGTCTAGCTGATGACACGTCGCACGTGCCATTGATGGACATTGAGGTTGATGAGAAATTAAACTATACTGAGCAACTGATTGAGATAGTTGACCGCAAGGAGAAGCAACTTCGTCATAAAGTTATACCCTTAGTAAAGGTGATATGGAAGCACCGCAAGGGATCGGATGCTACTTGGGAAGTCGAGGAAGAGATGTGCAAGTTTTACCCTAATTTGTTTAGATGATAGTTAGGTTTCGGGGACGAAACCTCTTTAAGGAGGGAAGACTTGTAACATCCCAAAAATCTCAATAATGATGTATCGCATACTATTTCTTATAATAAACGAGTTTACTTGACTTGATATGTGACAATAAAATAATAAAGATGAAAAGGTAGTAGGCTAATTAGATAGAATTAATCATGGACTAGAAAGAAAAGATGGGCCTTAGGTCCATGGGCTTAAGGGAGTATAAATACCCCCTTAAACCCTAAATCTTTTCATTTCCATCCATCTTATCCATAATATTCCCTACATACCCTAAGAACACACACAAACACCACAACTCACAACCGCAAGAGAGGGAGAGAGAGAATCCAAGATCAAACCAAGCTAAATCCGGGTAGATCTTTGATATACAAGCAAGATGCAAGGTTAATATTTCATAACAAGCTAGCCGTGACCTAATAACCGTATAAAGGTATGTCCTTGATCTTAAAGGTTACGTTTTCATGAACGAACAATCATGAAACTCAAACCTAGAGTAGATCGGGTCTAGATAAATCATAAAGTTGAAAACTTGATGATTAGAATGGACTTAACAAACTTATAGTCATGAACCGTTCATCAAGAAAACCCTAGATTTAGCTTAATGGATGTTTTTATACTTAAAGGTTCAAGCTTTATGCTAGAAACGGGTTAGGTCTTGGAAATGGGGTGATAACAAACGTAAAATGGTTAAGGAGGTTGGGATTTAGGTGATTAAAAGTGTAATCATGGACCGTTAACTGTTAATAGAGCCTAAAATGGAATTAAAGATAGAAAGATCTGAGCTGAAAGCATCAGACAAGGGTTCTCGGTCAACACGAGAACCCGGTCAGTAGAAGATCTCGGTCAACGAGAGTTCTCGGCGACTAGAGTTCTCAGCCACTGAGTTCTCGGTGACCAAGGGTTCTCGGTCAAAAACGAGGTTCTCGGTCAAACCTGAGATTTTGGTCAAACCCGAGTTCTCGGTCAGACTGGATTCTCTGCCAGAATGGGTTCACGGCCAACATAGTTCTCTGTTGGCTTTGGGCCTGGTCAGTTGGGCCCAGAGGCTACATTGGACAGAGGGCCTGATCTACCTAATGGACCCATATGTGAGAATTAGACAACAAACCCAACTTAGAGAAATACATTGGTTAACTAAGATACCGAATTCAGTAATTATACGATTAATTAACAAAAATATATATATTTAATAGTTAGCCGGGCTCAGTTAAAGAAGGAAAATAACTATTAACGGTGAACGCAACAGGATTCAGGTGAGTTTCTAGCCCCATTTCTATGTTATGTTTTTGGGGTTGTGTGCATACTCGAGGAATTTGTCAATACATTTATCCTAAGTGATAAGTGTATGCCTTATGTGATTATGCGAAGGTTAGGAATGATTGCTTGTTAATACGTGAACGATCTTCGGATATTGCAAGTGTTGGCAAGTTTTAATGCTATGTATAATGAAGGTAAAGTATGTATGCTTATATGTATGAATGTTATAAAGTTTATAAAAGAATGTTAATGTATGGTTGTATGGTACGAAGAGGGAACCGGGCCCTAATAATACTCGAGGAAAGAGGGAATCGAACCCTACTAATATTCGAGAACTAGAGAACCGAACCCTACTAATATTCGAGGAAAGAGGGAACCGGGCCCTAATAATACTCGAGGAAGAAGGGAACCGGGCCCTAATGATACCCGAGGAAAGAGGGAACCGGGCCCTAATAATACTCGAGGAATGTAGGGCGTAATGCTCTTTATAACGTAAGATATGAAGGTAAGTAAGTAAGGATAAAAATATGAAAGTATGAATAAAAGTATGTAAGTATGTATGTATAGTATGATATGTGATTAACTAGAACTCACTCAGTGTAGCTAACTTTTAGTATGCACGCAGGTGAGTAGGATGAGGCAGCTCGCTTAAGGGGAACACGTGGCATTGAATAAGAGGCTGGCATTGGAAGACTCAAGACGTTTATGTTATTAGTTTATGTTTATTTTGAAAGACAAAATGTTTATTAAGACAAGTTATGGATTGATATGTAACGTTTCCTGAAAGTTGAAATATTTCGCGTATGTTTTTATTAACTCTGATGATTAGAACAATGTGAATGAGTAAATCCAACGTCCAAATGTGAGGCACTGGTAACAGGGCCTTACAAATACACCAAATATATATTATTTAAAATCAAATAAATGGTTTATTATCTATAAATTATTTATTTACAATATTAACTAAAAAAGAAATCTTTATTAATAATAATGCAAATGTATTCTTTCTATAACCAAATTTATATATTGTTTATTATAACCTTAAATAAAAATAATGCTTATAATTAAAAAGGATTTATTATGTTATAGTTAATTATATTTTAATAACTTTATAAAATAATCTTTAAAATAAATTATTTTAAAACTCTCAAATACCCGATCAATCTCATATCATTATTAAAATATATTGTCCTTTATTGATCCGTAGTTATTTTCTTCGATTATTATTACTTAGGACATTCTGTTGATTCATCTCGATGAGTGTGACGTCTATTGTACCATCATTCTTATCACGTACTTTTACTCTTGCTTATTTATTATGGTGAGTATTTCACTCCCTTATTTTACTCATTTTAAATCCTTTTTGGGGACATATGCGTATTTACAGTATTTACCTATTATATATTATCCACATTAGCAACTGCTATTCTTATGTGCATATCAATTTATGTCTAACTTGCTATTTGCTTACTTGCTTTATTTTACCGCATTCGGAGAGGTCCATCATTGTAGTATGACCATACGACCGTCGCAGTGGCCGGCGTCCAATCGCATGACAATGGTTTCACCGACAACTCATTTTTGGTAACCAATACTCGATCGCATGGAAACGGTTTAGCACTATATTATTTGGTTGATTTGTTTATGTGCTATGGCTCAACTGTTTATCTCACACGAACAGTTTGCATTTTTCTTTATTTATTATATATTTCACATAACTGATGTTTTACTCACTCAACCTCGTGTTGACAAATTATTTGTATTTTTAACGCATATGCAGGCCACCGTATGATTTGACTGATCATGATCTTTTGAAGAAACTTAGGGTTATTAGCTAGAGAAGAGATATCAAGAAATAAATCAGAATTTGTCTTATTTGTTTTGTTTATGGATTAATATATTTTGTTTATTTGAACCTTGTTGGAATATTGGAATTTAATTAATAGATATTGTCATATTAAATATTGCATGATAAAACCTTGAGAGCTGTGAGCAATCAGTTTATGCTCTGACATTTCCGCATTAGGCTAGAAGAAAATTAAAAAATATTAATAAAAATCAGGCATATAATTCGGGTATATGGTGTTAGATAGCTGGGTCAGGTGTCCTCTAATTTCATACCCGTCCCACATTCCCAATGTCCCATGCTTGTAAATAAATAAATGTATTTTTTTCAATCTCATACTAGGTCTCTTACTCATATACCCGTTTAGCTTTTTTGCTGTCCCTAAGACATGTGAGTCATCGTAGCTAATTAGAAACTAATATGAGTATATGACTCGCTAGCCGCTAGAAACCCAATCTGCCCTTAAGACATAATAACACATATTAGGGTCTATCATGCTCCATTAAGAGCTATGATGAATCTTAAGACCCAATATGATCTGTTGGGACATCTGACATAGTTGACTATATATGATCTAATATGTCTTACTACAAGTCTATAACCCCGTCTGACTTAAATTAGAGTTAAGAGATTTTTCTGGGTTATGTCCTCAAATGAAAATCTAAGTTGGGCCTTACAATAGTGATACATATGTTTGAGCTCAAGCTTTCCTAACACCCATCTAGTCTACAAACAGTCTAAATGATAACACCTAAGCACTACAACTTTAATGGGCTTGTACAAAACCCAAATGCCACATTCGGCCGGAGCAATTTTCCTATCCATGCTATACACCTTATTCCTATGGTTACTACACTTATTATACATGAAAACAATACAAACCCTATAGAAATTAAAATGCACGGGAATATGAACACTATAATTCATCGCATCCAAACCATGTTCAACAAAGTTTCCCACCTTTGCTCCATACGCTGCTTTAGACTTTTAAAAGAATTGATATCAAGCTTCTAACTTTTGCCTCTAACTTCAGCTTGGCCTTCAACTGTTAACCAAAAGTTTGACTATAACCAAGACTGAATTTTCAATTTTTGGCCATTTTGACCATCATCCAATCATTAGCCATCTGAACATATATAACAGACTATCAACATTGAGTTTTTGGTAGGTTTTGATTATTTATCATGCACTCTAAACATTGTTTAACGGGTCGTGCATGAACTATCAACTACATTGGACTATCCAAAGCTTGTTGCACGTTTACCTGTCACTTTATTGTAGTCGTTTTGAGTTGTTAAATGAGAAATTTGAATTAAAAAAATAATAATTTTGTGACTGCTTATCTTTTTCCTCCTGACAACCGAACTCCAACCTCTGATTTTCCATCTCCCGTAATGTTGTTAAGACTAAATGCTTATATTTCTCCTGATTTTCCACCTCTAATTTACCAAGTTTCTTCCGAAAATTTTAAGACCACTTGCGTTTTCGTCCAAGTTTTGCAATTGCTTCTAATTACTCTCTTTTGTTTGGTCCTTTGGTGGGCCAGGCTATGTTTACAGTTAACAACATATTACTGTACTGCACATAATAGTTTTTGGCATTTTCAATTTGCGGTAACCACAAATTGACCAACAATTTGTGATAGCAGCAACAATAGCAGACAAAATAAACAGATAAAATATATCGCAATTAATAGGATTAACTGAACAATGTAGATGATCAGTTGTGTTCAACACCATAATACTTACAGGGTCCCCCCAACTGTAACCTTGAGCTCAGTTTTTGCATTTAATATCATTCGATATCCACTGCCAGTTTATTCGGAACTCTGCTACAAACATTTTCAATATTTGCTGGTCTATCATGGTTTTCTAACAGATCATATCCTGATCTCACACTCATTCAATTGCTCAAATACTCGATTCTGATGGAAAAGCCACGTTTTGCAGTTTGATGACACTAATCAAACTCATTTTACACCTGTTAATGTCCATAAATATATAATAATAATAATAATAATAATAATAATAATAATAAATTTCCTTTTTGATCAATAATTTTGTTAAAATTATAAGTTATTGAAACCGGTTACTATGATCATATGATCGAAATAAAGGTTTAACGGTTATACAAAGGATATTGGATTTTAATAATCAATTTTGACCTAGCCAGTACGTACAACTTAAGAAATGTATTAGGACAGTCTCAACTTTAACCTAGTTTCCTCTACCGAGATTTTTGCTAACGAAGTTCAACCCCGTTAGTTTTTTATGATGTAGTTGCTTTTTCGACATTAGTGTTCACGCAAACAGCCACGTAATCGAGTTATTGAAGTATTAAGGAAAATAACTGACAACTATTTCATACTAATTTCAAGGACGACAATACTAAATTGTAAAACTTATTTTTAAATTGTATTAGAAAAACTAAATTGTAAAACTTCTCTTTAAATTGTATTAAAGATAACGATTTTTGAAAATTTTAAATTATAAAACTTATTTTTTTATAAAAATTTTCAAAAGTTATACCAACCAATACCACAAAGATTTGATTTTCAATTTCTAGTATTTTTGGGTTTATGATAAAAGAAGGTAAACTAACCACCACAACATTAAATGTAGTATACAAATATTTTTTTTACTAATTTGTAATTTATGACAGTAGTGTTTATTTTTTTTCCTTTTGTAATTATAATGTAAAATGTACAGCTTATGTTTATATGTTATTTCTTCCTGAAAGCCATGTATTACACTAGCCAAAGCAACAACTTAATATAGTAACTTATTAGTGTATCGTTTCTTTTTAAATTGTTTTAAACGCTATCGTATAATGGTTTTCTCTTAACAATGTATGATAAGTTAATTGTTTTTTGTATTTTACTTATTTATTAGATATTTTTCTTATCAATCACCTGTTTAGCCCACGGTCTCAAGCTCATATAACATATACATAATCCTATATATACAGGTCTACGCAATCATACACATTTCTTATACAACGTTATACACAAGCTTACACCGTCCTACAATGGTGCACACGATCCTATACAGATCCATGAAGTCATATAATGTTATAAACTATAAACCGTGTATGAGTACATCGATAGGACTGTGTAGGGATAAAGTTGAAGATGTACGATCTTAGTTTGCTTTAATTATTAAATTTTTATTATTATTTTGATTTTTTGAAATTAAAACAGTTGGTGTGACATATTATTAATCCAATGATTTGTGATCTTTTGAAATTTCAAATTTAGTAGATAAACAACCAAAAATAATTATTAAATTATAAGACACATAAAATAGTTCAGTTGACTAAAACAAGCCATATTATACTCGTGCTTTTCACAAAATTAAATACTACCTAAAAGGAAAACCCGGATTGGTTAGATCTTCTCGCATGTTTTCTCGTTACTAAATACATATAGGATACGTTGTAACAAGAAGAGATCTTAATCAATAGATTATGTATCAATTTGGTTATCAATTAGAGAACGTAATATATGTGTGTATGTTGTCATTCTAATCAATTGTAAATCTTATATTTTTACGAACATATAATTTTACAAAATTGGAACTACTTTATTACAATTTAGAAACCGTAAACATTAAATGATTGTATGTTGTGATTTATGGAAATGTCGTAACTCTAATATATTTGAAAACGGTTTTATATTGAGAAAATGTCAAAATCTAATTTAATTTAATTAAAAGATAACAATTATTTGATTTTGGTCAATAAGATTAAGAAAAAAAGAGATAAATCGTTTCAATACTAATACAATTTGTATATTGTGAATTATAGAAAGGTCAAGAATTAAATATTATTTTGGTTTTATAAATATAGAGAAAACACATTTATATATGTTAAGTCAAAAAATTCTAACACAATTACCACTCAAGTGGACATGGTAAACATCTTTAATTTGAAACAGAAGATTCTTAGTTCAAGACCCGTATTGCACAATAATTTGTTTTTTTAAAGTTTACAAAATTGTACTATCATGGAAAACAGGTCATGAGTCATGATATAATTGGAAAATAACTAGTGACATGATAGATGACTCAAATAAGTTGTGACATAAAAGTAATTACATACCAAATTAGAATGATTTAAAATGGATACAATGAGTATTCTTATTTTAATTAGGTCCGTTTTCCTTTAACTTGTACATTTTGATAGACAGGATAGATGACTCAAATAAGTTGTGACATAAAAGTAATTACATACCAAATTAGAATGATTAAAATGGATACAATGAGTATTCTTATTTTAATTAGGTCCGTTTTCCTTTAACTTGTACATTTTGTTTTATTAAATTTTGATTGTCAATAATTTGTTTATAATAGTAAAAGATTTTATACGGTTAAATCGATTCTAATTAATATATTATAAAGTTGGGGAAGGTTAACGTACAAATGAAATTAACGTGCTAAACGTGAGAATCAAGTAGAGTAATTATATATGCAAATATAATAATTTTGTAATTACATTATAGTTTAATTATCATAGAGTAATTACATAATTACCCTACTTGTATATATAATTATTATACCTGATTTTCACGTTTAGCATGTTAATTCATTTGTATTTGATCTAAACCCTTATAAAGTTTATATACTTGAAGTTTATTATTTAATAAAAATGAAGATGCGTAGTAATATACTAATATTAGTAAAAAGTTATTATTAATTCAATCGGTACTAACTACTTGTTGTATATTACTCCTATTATTCTATTATTTTAAGCGACGCACATTAAAAAATCTAACATCCATGTAGGTGAAAATTAAAAATCTAACAATCTATGTAATAAAGATAACTATGTTAGTGAAAATGAGGAAGAAATTTTAGTTGTGTAAAAAGAAATTGCAGTTTACGGAAAAACTGTATTTATGTAGGTATAAATCGTTCAAATCCCGTGTAGAAAGAGTTCGGTAATTATAAATAAAATGTTACATACATGATTTGTTATTAATTAGAGAGACGATAAATTTATCAAAATGAATTTTTTTTTATTAATTATAGGTATAGTAGATTGATTAATTAAACATAATTGACGAGAGACTATAATTAATGTTAGTTTACACCTTTTTTCAGTTTTGTTAAAAAATTTAAGATTTATAAATGAATTAGTAGTATTGATTTTTTTCACTTCTTGCAATAACTTTGTTTCTAGATATATTCAAGCAATAAAAGCTATCTTTTTCATATGTATCATATGTAAATTACATATATCAGCATGTAAAAAATATTTTAGGCCGATTATTAATAAACTTGTAATTAACGAACGTTTGAAAATAAAAAATATCAATGTTGAAATACGTGTAAGTAGTGTAAATTACATCATTCACACATTTTTTCAGACGTCCATTACATATTATGTAAATATATTTTTTATCCGAGCTCTGGCGATTTTTACAACCCAACCGAGTATTCTTGTTTCTCATATAAATGATAGAGGATCCATAATAAGGACACTGAAAAACACCAAAAACATGCAGTCATCTGTCACGTTACAAAAATACCAATCTTTAAAAACACCAAAACCTATCCAATAAGAAATTTTGAAAACACCAAAAAAACATTGTCACATCATCATCAACTTTTACACCCAAAACCCCTCACTCGACCCCGCCACTTGCAAAAGGGTCCACCTCCATCTCATTTTTTCTAATTATTACCCAAAAACTTTTTATAAAAATGAGTCCCAAAAATCTTGTTAGTAATTATTAAAAACTAATGACGTGTCAAAACACCCAACAATAACCCTTAAACGCACCTTAATGAGTATGCTCTTAATAAATTAAGAAAATGGCAGCCTTTTCCTCCCTGTTATTGTGATAAGCTTTAACTTTTGAAGTGTTTGTTTTCTTAATAATAATAAAAATTAAAAAGATTGCTTTCATAAGAGTATTTTATAATAATACTTCCAAGATTGTCAGTTCACATAAGAAAGTTAATCACGTTGTTGACTGTTCTTTAAGTACCACTAGGTTGGCTTTTTATCATAGTTCATTTGTATTTGAAAGTTCTGAAAATAATTTGATTTAAAGATGGGCTTTGTTGATCTGTTTTCTGCTGCTTCAATGCCTGTTCTCAAAGTGCTTATTGTCACTGCACTAGGCTCATTTCTTGCCTTGGACTCTATTGATATCTTGGGACAAAGTACAAGGAAGCAAGTCAAGAATGTAAGTTTGATTACAGATTTGATTAAGGATTCGAATATATTTTTTTACGGGTTTTACAAAGCTCCATTTTTTTTTTGTATACAGATTGTGTTCTACGTGTTTAATCCAGCACTAATATCTAGCAATCTGGCTAGCACCATAACTTACAAAAGCATGATCTCAATGTAAGCTATTCTTTTTAACTTCTGGTGTGTGTAATTGATCTGCTTAGTTTAAATTTTTTTAACGACTAAATATTACACTATACTATACAAGAATTAAACCCTTGACCTCCTATTTGAACGGCCTAGTTTATATTTTGACAAGTACAATGTCACTTTTTAATCAAGCTTAATTTAAAACTGCAGGTGGTTTATGCCAGTTAATATTCTTCTAACCTTCATAATCGGATCCGCACTTGGATGGCTGCTTTTGCTCATTGCTAGACCACCTCAACATTTAAAGGGCCTCATTATTGGCACCTGTGCAGCAGGTAACTCATACCCTACAAACTCAAAGCATATACAAATGAACTCATTAAGTTTGTGTTTTGATCATGAGTTATGCGTGACAGGAAACCTGGGAAACATATTTTTAATAATATTACCGGCTGTATGCAAAGAGAAAGCCAGTCCCTTTGGAGATCCTGATGTTTGCTATGAGAATAGCATAACGTATGCTTCACTATCTTTGGTTGTGTGTAACTTTACTTAAAAAGTTATAATATTGTTATTTTTATTGAATCCTGATGACAAATTCATCAGATTGGAGCTTTGTACTTGTGGGGATATGTTTATAACCTAGTACGGGTTTTTGTGGATCACACACTGAAATCTGGTAAGAATGATGTAACATCTATCGATGAAACAGTCACTGTTCGAGAGGATTTGACCCGCGCTTTGCTTCCTTCGTCTCCATCTTCCACTAACACCGATGGGAAAATAAAGGTGGTTATTTTCACTTCAGAACTTCAAGTCTTCAACTCTTAGGTTACTTGGGCTGTTCATAATTCATATATGACTCGAATAATCTGAAATTCCAACGTAATTTAACTTTGAATTTCTGGTTATTCGAATCCATTCTTTATCCGAACCAAATTTCTAATTCGAACTCGAATTTAAATATCACAAACTGATTCAAATAACCCCAGTTTACGTTATATAAAATACTTTTATTTGCTTATATAATATTTGGGCTTTTTGTGTTCTATCTAAGTTTTTCTATATATTAAATATAGATAAATATTAGTTTAGTGATTTTTTTTATATATTAAATGTAGATGGAATGATGGATATTAGTTTAGGGATCTTTTTTCTAACTTTGAATATTTGTTGAATTATTTTTTTTTAATTTCGGTTTACTCGATTAGATCCAAAGTCATATAAGCTTGTATGAATCAGCTTCTGCAAGTTTTATTCGAATTTGAATATAGAATTTAATTCCATGAGTCTTGCTTGTACCTTTAACATTAATAGTCTAATATGTGGGTTGCTTTAGGTGATGCTAAACGGGTTGAAACATCAATTGGGGAACTTTGCAAGGCATATTAACTTGATGGCGGTGTTTGCACCATCTACTACTGCAGCGATAACCACCTTATGTATCTTAATTAAAGCAAAGATATAAATGTTTACGAGACCACATAACTATACGTTCCTTTTTAAATTTTGTTTTAAAGATTATCGGATTCATGATTGGAACAATCAGACCATTGCGCAGACTACTAATTGGCACCACAGCTCCACTTCGAGTGATTTAAGATTCTGCATCTTTAGTTGGGTGTAGTCTTTTACAACTTTCCTAGATTATCTATTCGTGGAACATAGGAAGCTAACAAACCATATTCTCGGTTTTGTCAAAGGGACGCAGCGATTCCAATGGTGACATTAATAATTGGCGGAAACCTGTTAAGAGGTAGCTTCGACCATAAATTCACATCCGTACTTCTAATTTCTTGATGTTACTAATTATTAAATGACTTGCAGGCCTTAAAGGATCCGTTATCTCATTACCAACTGTGCTTGGAATCTTATCAGTTCGTTATATTTTCTTGCCACTTTGTGGCATTTTAATTGTAAAAGGAACGGTTTATCTTCGCTTTGTAGAAGCAGATCCTCTCTACGTTTTTGTTCTTTTGCTACAGTTTGCGGTTCCACCAGCCATGAATACTAGTATAAAGCTTTCAATTTTCTTTATTTAGATGTGTCAAAAATTGGGTTCCAATATGTAGAAACATAGATATTACATCAATATAGCAGGTAGGCGGGCAACAAGCTGCGCCGCCACCCCTTTCTGAATTGCAAACCCTAACCTGCTAAAGACATACCCCTGCCCCTTTAGAGTCGACACATTGCTATGCACAACCTGTTGGACCCTGGTTAGAAAACGGATAGCTTCCGGTGCCAATATTGGTATAGTGTTTAAAATGTTGCACAAATTTGTTAAACTTGTTAATATGCAGGTACAATAATGCAGTTATTTGGTGTTGGTGAAAGAGAATGCTCCGTGATTATGTTGTGGGCTTATGGTTTGGCATCAATATCGCTTAGCCTATGGTCGACCTTCTTCATGTGGCTTGTATCTTGACTAATTTGTTTCATTTAACTATGATGGTTTTTGGGACTGGTTTTCACTTTTCAAAACATATAGTACTATGGTTCTTTCATTTCAGTAAGCTTGGCAAAACGGATGGTTCGGGTCATGTCAGGTCACATGATGGATCAAAAGGGGTTCGGGTTAAATTGGGTTTGGGCTTTTGCTGAATGGAATGGTACAAAAACTAACCACCATACATAGATAAAAACTGTAGAATATAAATTATGGGGTTCCAACCATTTCTGCAAAATTTAGGTACTTCATAGATATCTAACCAAGAACGTTATTTTTTGTGGTGCTGCTATTGAGTATTTTATGGCATAAACTTGCACAAGCTTGTCACAAAGTTCGTAATTCAAGATCCGGATAGCCTGTTCACAAAGTTCGTAATTCAAAATCATTGATTCCAACTTAACATGCACCTATTTAGAAAAGTAGGGGATTATGATACCACCCTTCAAAGCAGGATATGGTTTACCATCCACAATAAGAATTGGTTGTCGTAAGGTTATAGGAGACCTATGTTAGGGTTAGGAAGGGCCGAAGAGACTTGTTAGAGAAGAAATAATATTTTAAACTTCTGATATGATTTCATTCATAATACGTACCAAAATAAATAGCAAACCAAGTTACTATAGACATCCCCCAACTAACAAAAATAGCCACTAACCCCTTACATAAACAAAATAGAAAAATACTTAATAATAATAATAATTAACGCAACAATACTCCCCCTTAATCCACTTTTTTCCCTCAAAAAGTGATTCATGTAACATGGTCTTCATCATCTTCCGTTGCTTGTTTTTCATCCTCCACCTCGAGTATGTAAAGCTGTTTTTTCTTACACTTGTGTCCCGGAAAAACTTTTCTGTACACCAGAAACATTCCCCTTTAGCCCTTTTTAACTCGAGTTCATCATTTGTTAAACGCCTCGAGCTAAGAGTACCGGGTTTAGATGTCGGTGGCACGGTTGCTGGACTTGGTAACAAGGGAAGTTTTGAAGCATTAACCGGATTAAGTCGATTCATCAAGCTCATGTTGTTGATATTTTGCATTCTCGCCAAACCATACGCCTCATGTAGGGTTTGAGGCTTGAACATCTTTATAGACCCCCTAATTTCTGGTTTAAGGGCCTTAAGATAGAGAATAACAGTTTGGGTTTCACTAAGTGTTACCTTATTCAATAGCGAATCAAAAGCCGTGTTGAGATTGTGAAGCGAACCTGTTTGGTTGAGGGAAGCTATCTCCTCCAAGAGATCCTCAAACATTGAATTAGAAAAACGGGCCGAAATAGCTTGCACATAGTCCCCCCACGAGACATAAAACACGGTAGCGTTACGTGTGCGCGAGAAAGCCATGTGCCATTGGATCGCGTCCCCTTCTAAATGATCAATAGCGCACTTGAGTTTCATCTCCACAGGAGTCGCATCAATCACGAAAAATGTTCGCACGGTAAAGCCAACCCCTACATCTTCACCCGAGAACTTGGGAAATTCAACCTTCCCGATTCACATGGGCCAGGTACCCTTTAAGTCTGCATCGCCGAGAGAGGACGATGAACTCGAGCTAAACCCACCCCCGCTAACCTGGATCGATCTATCCCGCAACGCCTTCAAGATATCTTCTTGTTGTTTGGCTGATTGTTCTTGTTGTTTCATTAGTACCGATAGCGCGGCTTGGATCACTAGGGTTGAACAGACTTGTTAGAGAAGAATGAATATCTTAAACTTCTGATATGATTTCATTCATAATACGTACCAAAATAAATAGCAAAACAAGTTATTAAGGACACCCCCCAACTAACAAAAATAGTCGCTAACCCCTTATATAAACAAAATAGAAAAATACTTAATAATAATAATAATTAACGTAACAACCTAATAAAAAATTAGTCACTAAAAGGTAACGAAGAAAATGTGACTTTTGTAAAATGTAGAATCATTTGAATCGTAAAGAGTTTATGGCTTAAAATGTCTAATTACTATATATACCAATCAAGAACCCTATAAATAGAGACTATGATACATTGGGCCTTACTATCAATTAGGCATATAGCCCATCTAAATATATACAAAATACAACAATATGTGTTGAAAGTATTCTCCTTGCAGTTGGAGCGGTAGCGGAGTAGGCCTACAAACTACATATGAAATTCTGAAATAGCTGATGTGGGACACCTATGGTGAATATGTCTATGTACTTGAATGGAGCATGAACATGCAACACGTGTATCTGACCGATGCATAGTCTTTCCCATACAAAATGGATCTCCATCTTAACATGTGGTCGATGTCGAAAGGTCAACCAACAATATTTATAAAATACCTTTACTAGCTAGGGCAAGTAAGGTGTCGAATCCATAAGGAATCAATGGAAAGTGCTAATCAAGTTTAATGCTTTTTAATTAATTATACTACAGTGGACAAACAATGTCAAGCAAATTAAATAATGACTTGGTTGTAAACAATTTGAGAAAATTAACCAAACTCCAGGTTTCAAGTTGTGAAGCAGACTAGACCAATTGATTAAACCTATTTGGAAAACTCGTTTGATTACACATATAATCAAAAGACTAGATATTTGACCTTACTGATTGATAGAACTTAATCTGAACAATTGGTTTCAATGAATAATAACCTAACTGATTACCGGTTTAGGGTTTGGTAAATGTAAGTGATTTAATGGCTAAAGATAAAAGGGTCAATGACTTAAAGAAGTTAATCCTAAAAGTTGATGACCACAAATCAATAAACTGATAAAATCACAAAACATTCAATTACGAAAAACTGTTGAATGCAGAAACAAACATAAAATGTTAATCAACCGAATATTGATCAACTCTTGTTCCAATGTAAAGATTCAAATACCAAAAGGTCTTGCTTACAAACACAACCCTACTCCAAGAGATGGTCACAAATGGTTTAGACTTGCATCTTGATGTTGAATAGCTTCATTGATTGTTGCAAGGATGATAAGATTAATGATTATGATTATTGGAAGGTGTTATGATGGTGGAGAATGGCCCCAAAATCGTCCTTGGTGGCTTGGGTGTGAAGAATTTTCAAATTAGGGTTTAACCAAACTTAAATATGGAACAAAAACCTTTAAAAATCGAATTCCTTGCATACCAGGCCGTAAGCTGCGGCTTGGGACCCGTAGCCTACGGATAACCCGTAGCGTCTGAGCCCTTTGCCTTACGGTTCTTTTTATTCCATTTTCATACTCGTCTCGTCGAGAAACCCAAAATTCATATATTATGGGTTCGGTAACTCATTTTTTACTCCCCGATGTGTCTGTTTTACTTTAGATGCGCACGAATCACTTCCGAACTCCCCAGATTGCTTCCTTTTTTCCCTTAACTCAATTCCTTGCCCTAAGTGCTCCAAATTAATTCTTTTAACTCTGAGCACCTGTAAACATAAAACCACTTAAAGTACTCATGTTCGATACATATAAACACATAAAACACATGAGATTACACACTATAAACACATGCTCTCAACCACATATCACATTCCCGCACTTATCATTTGCTTGCCCTCAAACCAACTCTCATGCAACACATTCACCTCGATTGATGGTTCATCAATTATCATTATTAATACTAGTGAGTTATAAGGTCATACCCAATTCCTAAGAACTGACACTTACAAGATTGATAACCCACCAAATAATTTAATAATGCATTTAAAAACTATGGAACCGTCCAAACAAGTGTACTTTGTTTTCCGATTAACACTACTACAAAAACAGGTATTTGATACGGCCAAATCCGTAGCAAATTCGTAGCAAACACCCAAGTTGCTACGGATTAGCTACAGATTTGGTTCGTAGGTACAAGTCTTGTAGCTAACTTTTTTGCTACAGACTTTAGCTATGGATTTTTATTTAACTACGATTTTAGCTACAAAAAATAGATGTTGCTAATTTAGTTACGTTGGCTACAAAATTTGCTACCAAAATGTTTGCTACGAATTGCTAGCTACGGATTTTTGCTACAATTTTAGCTATGTTTTTTACTACGGATTTTTGCTATGAAATTTTATAGAGTTTTCTGCAAATTTGGAAAACTATTCATATAAAGCTTTGCTACGGTCTGGCTACGAAAATTTGCTATGAATTTTGCTACAAATTATGCCAGCGATAGTTTTTTTCTAAAACCTTTTAAATAAACCCTTTTTTTTCAGTTTTTTTCCGGCAAACATATTTAAACTTTATAAATATTATACCAAATATGAATATCCAAACCAAATAGAATGAAATATCCAACTCAACATCAAAATGTAACATAAGAAAGTTCTAAATAATCCAAAAGCAATATAATAATATTCAAATTTATTGTTTACAAACATATCTAACTCGATAATATACAAATTATGCTGAAGCATGCCATTTGTTTTAACCTTGCATTTTCTTTCAGATTCTTTGTTTTATCTCATTCCCACTCCACTGTATATTTCTTTAAACGTTGCACCTGTAAATAATAAATTCACACCACTTTAATAACACATCAATACCAAATACATAAATATGTTATTACAAGTTTTAACAAATTATAAGCAAATATAACTCAACATAAGCTACTGTATAAATTGTTTTAGTGGCACAATACAAAGTCAAATATACTATATGAGGCTCCTTTTTCAAAATGCAAATGAGCTGCATTTGTTCTAGTGGCATAGCTTATGACACAATTAGCCATTTAAAAAAAACCTAAAACCTTTCTAGAAAATCACAAAATACTTCAGCCTTGCACATCAACATAAAATGTTAATATTCACACCTTTGTGAGTGCGCTGTGCGTCTATGCCACATATCCTTGCAACAACTTCTATCTCAGTTGGTATGGTGGCCACAGTCCACAGGTAACATTCACTACATTTACAAGCCCGGATAATTGTAGAATGACTTATTTAACAATGTTCATGACAAATTTTGCATATCGAACTTGAAGAGAAAGAAAAATCAAACCTCTATCTCAGTCATCTTCAGAAAGGGCATCATTTAATAACATCTTTCAAATCATTGACTCAGAAAGGAGGCTTTACAACAGCTTTCTCAAATTATGTTACATGGTTCACATTTGTTGTTGCTTTCATTTGACAACTAGTGTGTTTCTAGACCAACACCTATGTCATTCAAATAAACATTTGTCTCATACACATAAAACATCATATTGTATCTACAATCTACATATATGTAGGAAATAAATTACTGGATAAAATAACATAAACCAAACCTTGAGGTTTGAAGAAGAGGTAAGTGGATATCATACACCCAAATTTCCCTGCAAGTAAAAGACTAAATCTTAATAGCTTGTCAGCATACAAAACAATTAGAAATTCTTACAAACCTGTTCACTTAAGCATGTAAAACACTAAGTTAATCATTTATGGTGCATATGCATGTTCAAAAACCCCAATCATACATCATTAAATTTTCATCAAAAGTCGAGTATTTGGGACTAATATCACTTAAAGCATCAATAAAATTAACTTTCATTATAGAAGCTACCAAGTACACACTACAAAAGGAAAACAAATACCATTTCAATACTGGTATTGAATAGTTACTAGATTACAGTCTAATAGAAAATATATCAACTTCTTCAATGTTATTTGCTTTTGGATTAGTTATAGAATAATGGCCTCAAGATTATTCTTACATGTTTAATGGATATATAAAATAGCTTGCCACCACGTCAAACAAGTCAGTTTGGTTAAAGCTTTTCATCGAACACCTGGTGTGCGTCTTCTTGTAACATCCTAAATATTCTAATAATAAATAGAGAATGTTGCGTTAAATTGTCGTGCATTTAATATTACTAATTAACGTCTAATGAGGAAAAGATCATGGACTTGGACTAATTAAGATGGATTAAAGGAAATGGGCCTTAGGTCCATGGGTTTTAAAGGATATAAATATCCCCTTAAACCATCCTAAAAGCCTAACTATCATTTCCATCATTCATAAATCTCTACACACTCAAAACACACACATCCTACACCACCTCCTATACGGACGAGAGAGAGAGAGAGAGACGTCCGAGACCAAAATCAAGCCAACCATTATTAGATCTTCAATATACGAGCTAGATACGAGATAACCACGCAAACCGAACACATAAAGGTAAGATTTCGATCTTAAAGTTCATGTTTTTATAGACGGTTTGCCATGAAACTTGAAACGATAATAGATCGGATCTAAACGAAACGTAAAGTAGCGAACTTGATGCTAGGACGAACCTAATAAACCCATAAACATGTACGGTTCGTGTAAGATAAACCGTAGATCTTGTATTGAACGTTTCTGAAATTAAAGGTCCAAACTTTACGTGTTTTCGGGTCAAATCTTAACCAAAAACGACTATAGGAATAGTCGCGGGTTAGTTAAATACCATATTCCTGGATTTCGTGTTAAACGATTATGATTAAGGGGTTTTAGAGCGAACAGTAACCACTGCTGAACAACTTCGCCTGCAAGCTAAGTTCGCCATTGTATGAACTTCGCCGAGTACATAAGTTCGCTGAGTAAGTTCGCCAAGCCATAACTTCGCCTGGTGATAAGTTCGTTCAATGCTAACTTCGCCTGAGTTAAGTTCGCTGAATGCTTAACTTCGCTGAATTATAAGTTTGCTTAAAAGATAAGTTCGCTTAACACTAAGTTCGCTTACAATAAGTTCGCTTAATGTTAAGTTCGCTTATTGTTAAGTTCGCTTAATGATAAGTTCGCTGGAGTTAGCAAATTAGAAAATAAATTAAAAATCTAATGAAAAATGTGTTAAGATAATTAATGGAAATAAAATTTTTCCAAGCTGACCTGGCAGCTCGACCCCAGCCAGGGGCTCTGCCCCTTGGACCCTGCTAGGGGCTGCCGCCCCTAGAACCCTGCTGCCAGGGGCGCTGCCCCCGGACCCCTGTTCGTTGTGGGTAGTAGCTAAGACTAGAAAGATGATATGAGTAGTGGTAGTTAATTGATACATGTAAATATTATATAGTTAGCCGTGCACAGCTCAAGAAGGGAATAACGATTAACGGAGAGCATAACAGGATTCAGGTGAGTTTCTAGCCCCATTTATGTGTTATGTTTTCGGGGCTGTGTGCATACTCAATATGTTTGTTAATACGCTTATCCTAAGAGATAAGTGTATGCCTTATGTGAATAATGTGAAATGTCTGAATGATTGCTTGATGGTACGTGAACGATCTTCGGATATTGCACGTACTGTCAGGTTGTAACGCTATGTATAAGGTAAGTATGATATGTATGCTTATGTGTATGAACGTGATAAAGTTAATAAAAGAATGAAAGGATGGTTGTATGGTTACGAAAAGGGTACCGAGCCCTAATAATACTCGAGGTATGATGTATGGTTGTATGGTAACGAAGAGGGAATCGAACCCTACTAATATTCGAGAACTAGGGAACCGAACCCTACTAATACTCGAGGAAAGAGGGTACCGAGCCCTAATAATACTCGAGGAAGGAGGGTACCGAGCCCTAATAATACTCGAGGAAGGAGGGTACCGAGCCCTAATAATACTCGAGGAATGTAGGGCGTAATGCTCTTTATAACGTAAGATATGAAAGCAAGTTAGTACAAAAGAAAGTATGAAAGTATGAAGTATGAATGAAAGAATATAAGTTTGTGTGTATTGTATAATGTATGATTAACTAGAACTCACTCAGCGTAGCTGACTTTTAGTATGTACGCAGGTGAGTAGGATGAGGCAGCTCGCTTGAGGGGACACGTGGCGTTGAATAAGAGACTGGCATCGGAAGACTCAGGGCGTGTTATGTTTTAATTACTTAGTTTTCGAAATATAAGTTGGTTGTTTAAGACAAGTTTTGAATTGTTATGGAATGTTTTATTAAAGTTTTTATATTCCGCGAATGTTTTTAATTAACTCTGATATTAGAACTGCGTTTATAAGTAAATCCAACACGAAAGTAGGGTTACCGGTAACGGGGCCTTACAGTCTTCAAACCTAATATTTGCATATATGTAAACATGAAACAACAGCCTAAAACATATCCATATTGTTACTGACCAAAAAGTAAACAAACCTTTAGTATTAATTTAAATAGACTTAGTTTGTTATTGTTGGTTTTATTATAATTTATTTTGATTGTATCGTTATTTAATGGGCATTAGTAAAAGTTATCATTTTCATCAGCATAATTTATATTGCACATTGTTAAATTGTGTGAGATTCTCCAACAACAAATACACACAACCAATATGTACCTATAATTGATGCTAATTCCCATACATACGACCATGTAGTTAACTTAAATATAAAATAATAAAAGACGAAGAAACATGGAAACAAAACGTAGTACGGTTCGATGGTACCTTAATAGCAATCGCACCATATTAGTGCCTAAATCAGCTTCTGGTTTAGTCGAGCGATGGTTGTTTGTCGGCGGTAGCGGTTTAAACAAAAACAGATCAAACGAGAACGGCAGACAGAGGGATAAATGTTTGAGAGCATCGAGTTTTGGGGAAAAGGGGGAATTAGCAGACGGGAAATGGTAGAGGGAAATTCTATTTTTCAAATAAGTTTTATAAAAGTTATGCATAAATTACATGATAAAAAGCATGTAAAAAATATTACTTACAATATAAGTTCTAAAATCTTAGTTATAATTCTGAATGTTTTTCCCTACAATAAAGTATAGTATCTTTAGATATCTAATCATTTGATATTGAGCTATATTGTTTTTAATGGGCCATCTAAGTCCGAATAATGACTCTCACTCGAGGCATAATGGTAGTTAAAAGGTCATATTACACTTTAATAAGTTAAAATGATGTATACAAGTTTGATTAGTAATGCTAGGTCTGAATGAACATGTAATATGTCGTGATATGCATTGATATGTTAATGAACATCTAATAGATCACATTGAATATATATACTTAAGGGGGAATGGGCACTCATGGGTACTACCCATTAACCAGCCAATCATACATCGTTATTTCATTTCTACCCTCAAGTACCTACTTGGGCTGTAAACGAGTCGAGCCAGAGTGTGCTCGAGCTCGAGATCGAACTTAATCGAGCTGGCTCAAGCTCGGCTCGTTTTTTTATCGAGCTGAAAAATCGAGCTCGAGCTCGGCTCGTATAAAACTCAAGCTGAGCTCGAGCTCGTCGAGCCGGGCTCCTTTAATGTTTTCAAATTTTTTATTTTTTATTTTTTTATTTTATATTTTACAAATTTGATATATAAAATACAAAAAATATAACTTTAGCATACGTACTATATAAAATTTATAAACTACAGAATTTATAAATTTATATGTTTTATTTTCGTTATTCTTTTATAAGGTTTTAGGTACGAGTGACATAATATATGTATAATTTTTATTTATTTATTTATTTCTTGGTGTGATATTATTATATATAGATATTAAAATTTAGGGGTTTAATTTAAACGAGCCGAGCTAACGAGTCGAGCCAAGACCGAGCCACGAGCCGAGCTGACCCTGGCTCGAGCTCGGTTCATTTAGAAATCGAGTCGACTCGAGTCGAGCTCATTTAGAATCGAGCTTTTTCGAGCCGAGCTATTTTCGAGCGAGCCGCGAGCCACGAGCTTTTTGAACAGCCCTAGTACTACCCACAAACCAAAAAGTAACTGAGAAACAACTACCCATAAGTACTCTAAATCATTTTTTCTAATATATATAATAAATTGATTAATAATGGGTATTTTAATTTATTCAAAAGTCTCCAACAATCATATAATCATACGATAAACCATTGCCACAAATTGTAATTTGGCAAACTACCCATATAGTTAGGGGTGAGTTTGCCATATGATAAACTACCCATGAACATTACCAACACTAGTGCCCTGGCTCCTCTTATTATAGTTATTAATGGACCATACCAGTTTTATTTGGCCATATTATGTTATAAAGGGTTAGAATAGAATTTTAATTTTTCATATATCAATTAGCTTTTAAAATTTTAAACTATATGTATTTATTTTTTACTTTCAACATTTTTATTTTATTATTTCTAACTTTCTATTCTTTGTTTATATCCATTCGTTTGTTCTTATCTAGAACTAAATATGTAAACATAAGTTTATTAACTGAGAATGAGAGATAAATACATAAAAAATAATTAGATCTATCACAAATTATCCCAAAACCCATCAACCTACCAACCTTACACGTGACACCCTAGATCCAACTAAATTGACGAACTATGTGCATCTACGTCCAACTTTTTGATTCATTAATAGAGTTTTTATAGATCAAAAATTAACTTTTTTTCAAACTTTATGACACTATATTTAATATTTCTTTCTTGATTTTGTTATATATTTTATTAATTATGTTTAAGTAATTTTTAATACTTGTTTTATCATTTTTTTGCTACAGGTAAAATTGACATTAATTTTTGAATCCAGGTTTATGTGATGTTTTCTACCGATGATGTTAAATTGTTTTATAAACTTTTACATACTCGATATTGCTAAGAATTTGGCCACCGATTTTATAAAACTAACTTTTATATATTTTGCTACGGATTTATTAAGCTAGTTTTTCAAATAACTTTTCATGATTTTGCTAGAGATTTTTGCTACGAATTTTATCAAATAATTATTTAACATTTATTTTTATGATTTTGCTACGGATTTTGTTACCAATTTTATGATGACATTTTTATTAAATTTATTTTCTCAACTTTGCGACGAATTTTGTTACGAGTTTTTGTTTGCTACGGAATAGCCGTAGCTATAGCAACATTCCTCCGTAGCTAATCCGTAGCTAATTCGTACAAAATTTGCTACCGACTGTTATCGTAGAAAAAAATTGTAGCAAATACCTGTTTTTGTAGTAGTGTAAGGCACACATATTCACACCCCTCATAATATAATATCTCTTCTTTCGGCTTAATATCTGTTCAAGCAAAAAATGTGCTAGTATTTCTCTGCCCTCTATACCGAGTATGAACACAATGTAACAAGCTTGCAAGCAAGTCATATCTCTACTCATTACCCACCGGTTGCATTAAGAATAGGACTAAGGTTTTGTTGTGTTTTAGGTTCGGGTATGGAATAGTAATTTATTTAGTGACTTATGTTGGATGAAATCCAATTTATTCAAACAAACAGACAAACAAACTTATTGACTTTTTTTTACAACCTATACTGACTCAAACATTGACTATTGTTGAGTATTTCTTTGATTTTTCACTTTTTTTTCTTAACAAATACTAACATCAATATATACAAACAAATGACCCGAGACATACGAACATTGTGTACTATGCTCGACAAACAACTTATATACAACTCTAACATACCAGGTTTCGTCCACGAGGTTTAAATAATAAAATGCCAAGGCTAACACAGCTTGTAATGTGGGTTTAACAAATGAAAGGAAAACGGACAAACTTGGCTTCTAGGGGATAATGTAGGGTAGGGAGTATTATTTTATTTTTATAAATATATGTAAAGGCCAATATAATTTGGGTTTCTACAGTCTTATTTCTCCATACAGGGGTTGGTCTTAAGATCTCAATATGCATATGACAAACAAGTTCTAGATATCATAAACATACTGGTTACACTTATTATGACACTCATATGACATGTGTATGTATCTATATATTATATGTGTATTATGTATAAGGCATATCTCACACACTTACGGAAGGAAATAGGTTGTCGATATGAAACATGTGTACCTATCCCCATGACTCGTTATCCCTATCTAGACGGTCCATTTTAATTTCCCTTTTGAAAAACATTTGATAAGAAGACTTTCGAGAAGCTTAAAAACTGACCATGACCAAAGACCTCTACTTGGAATTAATAACAGTTATTAACAAGTTACAATTTCGGCTTTTGCGCACAATCAAGGTACCTTAAGGAAATAATTTTAATTTTTCCCCATCCCCATACTTGAGGTTAACATTGTCCTCAATGTTTAAAAATTTAGCATTTAAAATAACATTTTCGAATATGGGTTTAAAATTGACTATTTATTAAATTTAAAAACCGGGCTTAATGTGATAGTCTTATCAATTCATGCAATTACACTTTTAACAAAAGAATTTGCAAAACAAAAGGAATTATGAAAACAAAATCACCTGATATGGGTAACTCGTGTGAACTTGTGCTGGCCTAGAAGAACATCTCTCCTCAACTCACTCAACAATATCTGTAAACTCTCACACATGTAGAAGCATGCTTCTCACAACTGTTAGAATATGTCTTTTAAACTATTTGCAAAACTGATAATTTTAATTACCAAGCCTAGTTAAATAAATTTCATAATCAAAATTTTTAAACGAGTAAAAATATTAAAAGACCTAACTCACTTTCGTAGGAATAACGAATGCATTTTGCATATGTAACAAGCCCTATAAACCCCCCCCCCCCCCCCGGTAGCCCAGGTGAACGAGTGAGGTCTCGTGAGGGTTTATAGTGAACTACACCCACAAAGTTCAAATACAACAAATTATACACGTACCTAAATCAACCGTAACAAAAGAACATGAAAGCACGTCGGACAGCTAGAACCTCGTAACTTATAATTCTTTCACCAAAACATTATGAAATTCCAACTTTTCCGTGTGGCATCCCCACACTTGACTTTTGCTACAGTGGTAAACTCTAAATAAAACAATTAAACAATTACAAAAATAAAATAAAATACGAACTGAAAATAAAAATCCGGGTTGCCACTCGGTCAACGTTAAGTTTTTGTTAAGGTCTTCAGCCGGATCATTACCTTATTTGGTGGTTATGGTGGTCGAATGGAGCATTTACCAACTGAGTTTCGTATAAAAGCTTGGCAGTTGACACGCCTCGAATCTTGCTTTCTCTTTCATGCTCAAGGTGTATGATAAACAATTACGGGTCGGTGTGAATGCACATTTAACTTCAGAATTTCCAGCATATGCTCGGCAGCGAACACGTTGAGCTCACACAGTCTTTATTATCTTCGAAACATTAAATATTTATCGGGGCCGAAATGAGCATCTTCCCACCGAGTTTCCCGTGTATACTCGGTAGTTGAGCTATTGTGTCCATATCTTCTTTCTTGTGGTGGACACGACAACAAAACCAATATGGGCCCATTTATTAATACTTTTCCCACTCACATTCACCTCCACATTCCTCTTCTTGAAAGGTACTCTGTCTTCAACTCGGTCCACGCATTCAGCTATGTACTCCAAAAGGTCTAGACCTTCTTCCTCAACATCCTCATCAGCAACCACAACCGATGCATTCACTGGCTCTTCGGTAACTAGATGAATTGATGTGGTATTAGTCTCCACAACCATCTCCTCAAATTCATTCTCTGTAAGATAAATAGCTTCTTCTATCACTCCCTCATCAACCACGATACCACTAGCCAACTTCTCTCTTTCTCGTTAAATTTGTGCTACATCGTCTAAAAGTTGACTCATCTTGGGTAGCATTAGACGTTTCTTGAAGATCTAACCTTTGATTTAAAACCTTATTTTGAGCTTCTTGATCTCTCTTCATCTCCTTCAAAAACTCCATAACATCTTTCACAAACTCTTCTTTGTTACCCGATGAATATTCTTGTCTTGCTGATAATTCTTTTGATATGTACCACCATGATTATAATATTGAGGGACTTCCTTGTATATTGGTTGAGGGTGGTCATGGTAGTAGTAGTCCTCCTCCTCTTGATAATTTACAAAAGTTGGCGTCTCAGGCCCATCACTATCATACTCATCACCTGAATTGTAATAACCATGATCATCAGGTGGAGGCGGTGAATAATTATGGCATTGCCTCCTGCGACCCTGCTGGTTAATGTTCATATGAATGTAACTAGCTGATTCGTAATAGCTTTAGGGGTTGTATGAAGGTGGTTCATGATATGGAAATGAATGGTACAGATCATCATCTTCCACGAACTCATATCCTTTATGTGGATCATAGACCCAACTCAATATCATTGTGAGTTACCTACACACATGAAACACAAGAATACCCCGAGTAAAATCAAACTTTTCAACTTAAAAGCAAAAGCAAAAAACTAAACTAAAGCTAAAAATAACAAACTAAAACTAGCAATTTGCGCGTTGATTCCCCGCAACGGTGCCATTTTGATCAATGTCGAAAGGTTAATCAATAATATTTATAAAATACTTTTACTAGCAACAGAAAGTAAGGTGTTGAATCCATAAGGAATTAGTGGAAAGTGCTAATCAAGTTGAATGCTTTTTAATTATTATACTAGGGTGGACAAATGATGCCAAGCAGATTAAATAATGAATTGGTTATTAGCAATTTGAGAAAAGTAATCAAACTTCAGGTTTCAGGTTGTGAAGCAGACTAGACCAATTGATTAAACCTATTTGGAAAACTCATTTGATTACACTTATAATTAAAAGACTAGATATTTGACCTTACTGATTGATAGAACTTAGTCCGAACATTTGGTTTGGATGAATAATAACCTAATTGATTACCGGTTTTAGGTTTTAGTAAATGTAAGTTATTTAATGGCTAAAGATAAAAGGGTCAATGACTCAAAGAACTTAATCCTAAAAGTTGATGACCACAAATCAATAAATTGATAAAATCACATAACATTCAATTACGAAAAACTGTTGAATGCATAAACAATCATAAAATGTTAATCTACCGAATGATTGATCAACTCTAGTTTCAATGCAAAGATTCAAATACCAAAAACCATTGCTTAAAAACACAACCCTACTCCCAGAGATGGTCATGAACGGTTTAGAATTGCATCTTGATGTTGAATAGCTTCATTAATTGTTACAAGGATGATAAGATGGATGATTACGATGATTGGAAAGTGTTATGATGGTGGAGAATGGCCCCAAAATCATCCTTGGTGGCTATGGTATAAAGCATTTTTGAATTAGGGTTTAACCGGACTTAAATATGGAACAAAAACCTTTAAAAATCGAATTCCTGTCAGACCAGGCTGTATGCTACGGCATGGCCTTAAGCTACGGCCTGGCCTGGGACCCGTAGCCTACGGATAACCGGTAGATTACGGCCTGAGCTCTCTGCCTTAAGTTTCTTTTTATTCCAATTTCATACTCGTCTCGTCGAGAAACCTAAAATTCGTATATTATGGGTTCGGTAACTCATTTTTTGGCCCCAGATATGTCTGTTTTACTTTAGATGCGCACGAATAACTAATGAACTGCCCTGTTTGCTTCCTTTTTACCCATAACTCAATTCCTTGCCATTCTAAGTGCTCCAAATTAGTTCCTTTATGCTCCGAGCACTTGTAGACATAAAACCACTAAAAGTACTCATGTTCAGTACATATAAACAAGTAAAACACACGAGGTTACACATTATAAACACATGCTTTAAATCACACATCAAGATGTTTTGCAAGTTGATGTTGCACATGGTTTTAGTAAAAGTATGATGGTTGCTTTAAGTAGTGGAGTGTAAAACTCAAGTAATACGTTACATAGCCAACTCCTTTTAATAAATGCATTGACCACCCCTTGCACTCGACTTCAACACTTCTAACACCCCCAACCTGCAGTATTGGTTGATGTTGGAACCCTAGTTGAAGTCGACTAACAAAATGAGGATTCAATCATGCTCTAACGTAATAGCCGGTTCTATTGATATAGTGGTATGGATTAATGAAAATGGTTATGAATCAATGAATCCTTGAATGTTTATTTAGTTCATACATACATGTCTATACAAATGCTCTCTTACTCCTTATATAGTAGGAGGAAAGAAACTCTATTACATGGATCATGCCTGGGCTTTTCAGCTCTTATGGTCTTGTATAATGGTCTCTCTTTTACCTTCTTGAGTTTTCTCCCTCTAAGCCTTTGTCCACCGTATTTTCACTTGGACTTAGAGAAGCCTATTGGTTTCGGCCTTTTCCTTTGACCATGCAGATAATGTCAACACCTTGGAAGACCAACTTGGATTTGACTTTTCCTTCACCTTGGTTTCCTACTTGTTTATGCTCATCCTTAGATTAGGCTCTTCCATCCTGGCTTCAGTTTGGGCCCATTTTCCATAAACATCTCTTCTGGTCCACTTACTTAGTAATCCCTTAAGGGTTCCATAAACTTCCCCTTAATGGCTTGTCCATTACGAGGGTAACTTCTTCAAGTCTCACAGTCTATTGTGCTCGGTATTTATGACGAATATAATGGACTCACAACAAGTCTCTATTCTATCTTTGTCATGACCTATTGTGTGATCCACCTTAATCTCTGATTGACTAAAAGGTTTTGAGTATTTATTCTTTCATGTGGGAATTGAGTGAGTACAAATGGAAGATCCCCATTTTTTATATAGCCAGGGGAATCTTTGATACAAAAAAATATTAAAAATCATAGAACCATTACATGCTAGTTCTTGACTTAGGAACTTTCTCCTAGGTCATTGTTCTCTTTGACTTAGGCCCTATCCAATCCAACAACGTGACTTGACACATGTGTTGTTCCAATTCTTTCTTTTGAGTTGGTGCTACCACTTGTTTAGATCGATTGGACAAGTCCTTAATCCTTTTTGGACCTTTGGTTTCATTTAGTTACTCTGGGAAGTCTTTTGGTTACTTTTTTTTGGTTTTCCTTTCTTTTGCCACATTTACTTTGAGCCTGTTTTGCTATTAGGCCTATTTCTCTAATCACTCGAAGAGCCCATCTCAAGTAATCTCTTCAAGTCTCCCCAGTCCATTGTGCTCGTTATTTATGACGAGTATAATGGACTTATATTAGTTCTTAGCTATACTTCTTACCCGACACCTTCTTTATCCTCCGGAAGTGTCCGCTTATATTGTTTTCTCTATTGGCCTGATTTTCTTGTTATTTTAAATGGCTCTACACTTCTCTATATATCTTCTGAAGACATTTGCCCGTCTTTGCACTTTCTTCATAAGGTTAATTCCGGTTTCCTTTATCGATCTCACCATCACCTTAACGGTTGCTAAAGTTAGAAGGCTATTGTTGGGCTCCTTTCTAGGGTAGCTTCATCAAGTCTCCCCCGTCTATAATAAGGGTAATGGACCAAACTCGGACATGGCACATCCCTACTTTTCTTGACTAAAATTATCAAATCCCCCTTTAATCTTTTCAGCCCATCACTATGCCCACACCTAAACTAGCGACAATTTTGAAAAATGTTTCTCATGCTTCCCTCAAGATGTAATGATACCTTTCGAATCCCATGCCTTTCTCTTAATTGCTTGCTCCATTTTCTCACTTTAAAATTTGCATTTCTGATCTCCTTCTTATCTGGTTTCTAGGATGTTTGGTTAGAGTAACTAGTACTACCAAAGTATCTTGGTTTCTCCTTGGCTTTCCTGACTTGGACCCCATCATGGGACGGAGACCCATCGTCATAGTAGGTTTTACAAGTCCCCCTATTCCTTATTCTTTATGATAAGGACAATAGACTATTGTAGTCATGGCCATCTTTCTCATCACATACGAGATAGGTTAATCACTTTTAGACTCATTCATTGGGCCAGTTTCGGACGAGATCCTCTTTTGATATCTTGGCTGAAGTAGATGATATTTAGTTCTTATGGTCTTGACCTAATTCTCTCGACGCTTTAAATCTACCATGATAGAAATAAGTGGTTCCTCTTTTATATAATCAAGGATGAGTGAATAATTATTTATGACTTGGATCAAGAACTTTAAGCCCAAGTTTCTCTAACATAAACAAGACAAGGTTAAGTTTTCTTTCTTGTATAAGTATGTTGGCTGTAATCTCTTTTTTCTTGTTGAATAGCCCTACCAAAGTTGTTAGTAGCCAATTAACAGGCTCTAATAATGATCATTCTATTCTTGCTTTACTAGTATTGGACTTAATAAATATTTACTATTAATAAACAATTTCCAATGTGATAATATATGATGAAAATGTATCAAACCATCGAAAATAATCATGATTATTTGAATTCTTTCTATTTGTTTCTCATGTAAGGTCTTGTCCGGTTAATATGAACAAATCAAGTTAAAGATGTTAGTAGATATTGTGTTTTGACACAAGGGTGAATTTAAGCACATTTTGGGATATAAGGTTCACCTCCTGCTTGCGGGTGTATCATGATGTATTCAATTTGTATGAAGATGTATTATTAGGTTTTCAACTTGTGAGATGGATGTATTAGGATAACTCTCAGTTTGTAGCCGGTCTTTCCTTTCACTCGTTGTGAAGAAGATTCGATTTCCTTTCCCCATAAGGGGAGGGCGTATATGTATGGTGTCCCATTTAGTGGGAAATATATAAGTCGTGAGCCTCCTATAATGGGCCATATCCCATTTGGGGGATGTAAGTTCTAAGCCTTTTAGAATGGGCTATTTTCTCTAGATAAATTATAATTATTGAGCCTCATGGATGAGGCTATTTACCACGAGGGGAAATTATAGGTATTGAGCCTTATAGATGGAGCTATTTTCCTCTTGGGAAATTGTAAGTATTGAGCCTCATAGATGGGGTTATTTTCCTCTAGGAAAATAATAAGTATTAAGCCTCATAGATGGGGCTATTTTTCTCTTGGGAAATTATAAGTCAATCATGCTCTAAAGAAATGGCCGGTTCTATTGATATAGTGGTATGGATCAATGAAAATGGTTATGACTCAATGAATCCATGAATGTTTATTTAGTTCATACATACATGCCTATACCAATGCTCTCTATTACATGAATCATGCCTAGGCTTAGCTCTTAGGGTCTTATATAATGGTCTCTCTCTTTCCTTCTTGAGTCTTCTCCCTCCAAGCCTTTGTCCATTGGATTTTGGCTTGGATTTAGAGGAGCCTATTGGTTTCAGCCTTTTCTTTTTACCATGAAAATAATGTCATCACCTTGGGAGACCAACTTGGATTTGACTTTTCCTTCACCATGGTTTCCGTCCTGTTCATCCTCATCCTTAGCTTAGGTTCTTCTCTCATGGGCTTCAGTTTGGGCCGATTTTCCATAAACATCTCTTCTGGTCCACTTACTTAGTAATCTCTTCAGGGTTTCCATAAACATCCCCTTAATGACTGGTCCATCACGAGGGTAACCTCTTCGGTTGACGTGCCACATTTATCGTAATCAAAGACTAATAAAATTACAAACTATTAAATATACACTACAAATTCTAATCAATAACTTTTCCTTCAAAGTATATCTTCTATTATCTTCTCAGATGAACGCTAGCGACTAGTAACCTGGAAACTTGGAAAGCTGTTGTCGAGAAAGAACACGACTGAGCAAAATGCTTATTAATGGATATGCCGAAGTGAGGTAAACACAAGTCTAATAGATGAAAACTTAACTGACATGGAAGATAGTTGAACTTTTATGATGATGATTATTATAAAATCATGGTTTCTCAACTGTAATTTGTAACTTTGTAACTTTGTATATATATTAGCTATTCGGAAACAACTTTTATGTAAATTTTGTTTAGGAATAATTAAACTCTTAGAAATTTAAGTAGAAACTATGATGAATTTAAATGACAATTTTAAGAGAAATGAAATAAATTTATAAGTGAGTTTATTAGGTTATAAAAGGTTAGAATTTACAAAAATAGCGTTACATGCTTAAAATAAAAATCCTTTCTTAAAACTTGAAAGTTCAAACCCATTCCTTTTAATATAAAGAAAACAACAAAAATTAAAGTTTAAATCGTTTATTGTAAATGAAGAGGTATGTACCCGCCTCAACACCGAGCAAAGCGGGTCAACCCACAAGATAAAGACATTATGAAGGCACAAAGCCAAAATCTATGCGCATGGCGCATACAAAACATGCTCAGGCATCATATGCCCAGGCACACATATGCTCGCGCATCACATATGCGCGCGGCGCATCAGCGCGCGACGCATATCACATGCTCGTGCATATTACATCTGCCCAGGCACACATATGCTCGCGCATCACATATGCGCGCGGCGCATCAGCGCGCGGCGCATATCACATGCTCGTGCATATCACCTCTGCGCATGAAATATCTGCGCGTGAGAATAAAGAGAAGACCTCGCGCATCCTCAGGATTGGCGCATATCACACATGCACATAATCGACCTCATCCTCATCCAAATCAGGATTAGGGCAACCTTGATTGTGCACGTCAGACAACCTTCCAGAAGGCATCTTTTTAAGGAGTAAGAATATGCTGATGTTGATAGCTGCCAAATGAAAGGTCGACAACTCAGCATGACACATGTGTTACCACGTGATTACAACCAACGAGAAAGCGCCAGGTGTCCCAGAGGACACGTGGCGCAGTGCGATTGGAGGAGGCCAACGAGGTTGAGCCCAACCAGTGGAAACCCTAGCACTATAAATACAGCATCAACTCCACTTTGATGGACACATTCATACTCAATCATTGACAGTTACAGGCAGTGATATCACATTCAATCGTATTGAATTACATTCACTCACAGTCAGTTTCATACAAACACACAGTCTCACAATCAAAGAGGATTCAGCTATTAAGCAATACTCTTGAGATTTCCCTTACACACACATTATTATCTTCTCCACCATATACTTATTCTCACGCCGGAGGGTTACCCCAAAGAGGACCCCTCTGTCCCTTTCTGAGGGGTAAGTTAACGGCGCTGTTCATTTTGTAGGTGGAAGAACACGGATCCAGAAGAACCATCGGTGAAATAGTACAATCAAAACCCGAGGAAAGTAGATCTGCTACCAGTGAGTAGATCCACGTTTCTTCATTGGCGCCATCCACTGTTACATCGGCAATCAGATCTCATCAGATCTACATAAAAAAAATCAATCACCATGGTTTCTGGCGTTCGTAACGTTGATCAAGCTCTGGAGGATATTGAACGTGAGGGTGTTAACGACGGACAACAGGTTCTGAGGGTTCCGCGTGATTCTACGCGTACCACCAGCAACCGTCCCTTCGTCACAACCCCTCACGGCCAGACTGAAACTCCTTCAGACGATCTCACGTTACAAAATATGGCCGGCGCGAAACTGAAAGGACCAATGGGTCCAGAAGAAGAAACAAATGATCCGAATGAATGGCTCATAAACGAGCAGCGGCGTCTGATGGAAAAGTACAATGAAATGGTCAAACAGAAGAAGCTAGCCGACCAAACACAAAGGCAAGCGTTTGATAAGCAGACTACAAAAAGGCCGCGCGCGCCGGAAGAAGGACATTCTGTTCACACTGCACACACTGAGTTCAGTGATGAAGAAGTGCATAGCATGAGGAAGACGCGGGATACTCATGCAGGAGGCTCACAGCTCCGCGCGCCTGTGAACATGGCGCCTGGAGCCAGAGCCGATCTGGATCTGCACATGCCGTACAGCCCACCAGTCAGAGGGCAAGTGGACGTAACCACACCCTACAGACCAGCCATCTTGGTGAAACACTCAAAGTTCACTGAGCGCATCGCGCAGGCTCCCATCCAGCACAAGACCAAGATGCCAAGCGGTTTGGGTAAATATGACGGCACGACAGATCCAGACGATTTCTTGCAAGGTTTTTACAACACGGGAAACCTAGAGAGCTGGACGATGCCAACATGGTGTCATATGTTTGCTCGCTGCCTAACGGGCGCGGCGCGGGTATGGTTCGAGAGCTTGCCGACTGGGCAAATTGATGGGTTCGAGGAACTATTAGAAAAGTTCCAAGCCCACTTCGTACAGCAGCGCAGGCACACGCGCGATCCTGATGACATCATGCACTGCGTACGCAGGAATGATGAAACGATTGAAGATTACATCACTCGGTTCAATCAGGAGTCTCTGGCAATCGGAGGTATAACCGAGCAACTCCTGCGCGTGGCCTTTATACAAGGCGCGCGCAGTGATCAATTACGACGAGCACTCGTAAGCAAAGATGGCATGCCCACCACGTGGGCCAAGTTAATGAAGGCATCGCGAGTTTTCGCGAGAAATGAAAAACAGATTGCCCAAGATAGGGCAAGAGAAAGAGCGCATCAGGCTGAATCACCGCGCAGCAAAGAGAAGAGGGCCAAACAGAACTCTGTATGGTCCAGGTTGCAGCCAACAAGTTTTTCTTCCGCAGAAAAGCAAGCGCAACCAAGCTCACCCCAGCCCCAAAAAGATGCTCGTAATCGCGGGGAGGGTGACAAGAGGGAGGGCGGCAGAGATCCTAGCAGACCTCTGCCAAGAATATGGACACCCCTCACTAAAACACCTTCACAGGTGTTAAGTACTGAGAATGTTCAATTCAAGCCCCCCAAGCAACTACACTACAAGGGACCGCAAAACAGTGGCAAATATTGTGAATTTCACAGGTCCCCGGGCCACAACACCGACGCATGCCATCATTTAAAGGATGCGATCGAGAAGGATGTAAAATCAGGCAGGCTGGCTCACTTGGTGAAAAACCAAAGAATAGAAGATGAGCAACCGGAAGGAGCCTCTGCCAGCAAGAAATACAAAAGAATCTGTGTGGCTGAGGGGGGACGACAAGGGCAGACGTCAAAAAAGAGAAGCGCGCAAATCCACGGAGATTGGCGCGAGCAGCAAGTCATCTTCCCAAGAATCAGGGGAGGCCCTTCAATAAGCAGTCCTCTCGTCATCACCACACACATTGCTCATTACGAAGTGTCAAAGGTCTTGGTGGACACTGGAAGCGAATCTGACATTATGTATGAGCAATGTTTCAGAAAGTTAGACCCGGCAGACCAAGCGCGGCTCGAAATTGTGAACGCACCAATCTGTGGTGTTTCAAATGAAATCATCCATTCCCTAGGCCAGATTCAGTTTGAACTAACTATGGGGGATGATGAGCACAAGCGAGCCGAAGTTGTCAACTTCTTGGTCTTGCCCACCACGTCATGCCACAATATGATCCTGGGTAGGGGAACGATTGCCCAATTTAATGCTGTACCGTCGCCAGCGCACGGCGCATTGGGGTTCCCTACACCAACAGGCGTAACATTTGTTTACCGCGATCATTTGTGCGCAGTGACAAGTACGCCGCGGGAAGGGAGAATGAAACTTCCAATGGCGGACAATGCGCCAGAGAAGTGGATTTTAAACCCAAAATTCCCAGAGCAAACGGTCACAATTGGCGCTACCATTTCAGACGAAACGAGATTGAGAATGAAAAGGTTGCTCACAAAATACACGTCGGTTTTCACGTGGCAACACTCCGATATGACGGGGGTCCCGCGAGACTTGGCGCAACATTCTCTTAACACGTTCAAGTCGGTGGAGCCAATTGCTCAGAAAAAGAGAATCATGGGGGATGAAAAGGCGAAGGCCATGAATGAGCAAGTGGAGGACCTGTTGCGCGCAAACATCATCCGCACGATCCGATACCAGACGTGGGTAGCCAATCCTGTGATGGTAAAGAAAAGCAACGGGTCATGGAGGATGTGTATTGACTTCAAGGACCTCAACAAAGCATGTCCGAAAGACTGTTACCCCCTCCCAAACATCGACGCAAAGGTGGACTCCGTGGCGCCATTCAAGCTCAAATGTTTCCTGGATGCCTACAAAGGCTATCATCAGATTCAAATGGCACCACAGGACGAAGACAAGACTGCCTTCAGAACCGACAAGGGTGTTTTTTGTTACACAAAAATGCCCTTTGGTTTAAAGAATGCGGGCGCCACCTATCAGAGACTTATGGATTCGGTTTTCAGTGAACAAATCGGAAGAAATCTAGAAGTCTACGTTGATGATTTGGTGATCAAGAGCAGGGAGGAGCGACAAATGCTCAAAGACATCGAGGAAACTCTTCAGCGCCTAACGGAAGTTAACATGAAGCTCAACCCGAGCAAATGTACTTTCGGCGCGGAAGAAGGGAAATTTCTTGGTGTAATGGTCACTAAGGCTGGTTTCAAGGTGAACCCTGAAAAGGTGGAAGCCATCCTTGACATGCCTTCACCATCCACCATGAAAGAGGTGCAGAAGCTAAATGGTAGATTGGTGTCAATCAACAGGTTCCTAGCGAACCACGCCAGCAAATCTACTCCATTCGTTAACACTTTGAAGAACTGCTTGAAGAAGAGCCAATTCAAGTGGACGCCTGAGGCTGAGCAAGCTTTCAGTGAGATAAAAGAATGTCTCATAAAGCTGCCCGCGCTAACAGCTCCACTTCCTGGCGAAACCCTTACATTGTACCTGTCAGCTGGAGACCGCGCCATCGGCTCAGTATTATTGGTGGATCGCAAGGGGATCCAAACGCCAATATACTATGTGAGTCGGGTGCTGACAGACCCTGAGACGCGCTATTCCATCATGGAAAAGTTAGTTTTGTCACTAACACACGCGTCGCGCAAGCTCCATAGATACTTTAATGGTCATCCTATTGAAGTTCTGACTGGTTACAACATCCAGCAAGTCTTGCGACGCCCCGCGCTCTCCGGAAGGCTGACAAAGTGGGCGCTGGAATTAGGTGAACACACGATCACCTATAAGCCCCGTCCAGCAATAAAGGGTCAAGTTTTAGCGGATTTCATCACGGAAATCCCAGAGGGAAAGATTGAAGAAGCTCAGCGCGAGGTAGACCCTCCGCGAGCAAATGATGAAGAAGATGTTTGGAGGCTATTCACTGATGGAGCCTCCAACAGCGAAGGGTCCGGTGCAGGCCTCAAACTGGTGGACCCTAATAATCATGAATATACTTATGCTATTAGATTGGACTTCAAGAGTACCAACAATGAGGCTGAGTATGAAGCCCTGCTGGCTGGTCTGCGCATTGCGCGCAAGTTTGGAGTTAAAAGGCTAGAGGCCCATGTTGATTCTTACTTGGTAGCTGCTCAGGTCAACGGCCTTTATGACGCCAAGGAGAACACAATGCCTCTATATCTAGAGCAGGCAAAAAAGCTTGTTGAGCAGTTTGACTTCTTCAAAATCATACACATCTCGCGCAGCGAAAACAAGTCTGCTGACGCGTTGAGTAAGATGGCTTCAACTAATTTTGATCACTTTGGCAAAGATGTCAGGGTGGAAGTGATGAGCAACCCGTCAGTGCAAACGCAATCTGTCCTTGTAATTCATACAACCCCTTCATCCTGGATAACTCCAATAGTGGAATTCCTGAAGGAGGGGAAGTTACCGGACGATCGCGCACAGGCGAGGAAGATAAGACACAAGGCGCAGAACTATGAACTACTTGAGGGTACATTATATCGACGCTCTTATCTTGGACCGCTCATGAAATGCCTGGATGCTGAAGAAGCAAGCTATGTGATTAGGGAGATTCACGAAGGAATCTGCGGAATACACGCTGGCCCGCGCATGGTGGTTGCCAAGGCAATGAGCGCAGGCTACTATTGGCCAGACATGTACTTGGATGCGCTAAAAGAAATCCAAAAATGCAAGGCATGTTAGAGCCACGCGCCAAACACCATGCGGCCAAAGAACAACTTGATTCCAGTGACCTCCGCATGGCCTTTCCACAAATGGGCCATTGATATTGTGGGGCCCCTGCCGCAAGCGCAAGGGCGAGTGAAATTTTTGGTAGTGGCGATAGACTATTTCACAAAATGGGTTGAGGCCAAGCCACTAGCAAAAATCACAGCTGAGGCGATGAAGCAATTTATCTGGAGCCACATCATTTGCCGTTTTGGCCTTCCTATGGAAATTGTGAGCGACAATGGCAAACAATTCACTGACAGGAAGATATCCAGCTGGCTCAAAGAATTGCACATCAACCAAATCTTCACTTCGGTCTACCACCCTCAAGGGAATGGCCAAGTGGAGCGCGCGAATCAAAGTTTGTTAAATGGGCTGAAGAAAAGGTTGGAGGGAGAATCCCATTCTTGGGTCGAAGAGTTACCTAATGTCCTGTGGGCGCACAGGACATTAAGCAAAACTAGCAATGGCGAATCCCCGTTCAGCCTAACCTATGGGACAGAGGCTATGATCCCAGCAGAAATTGGATGCCCATCCCATAGGGTACTCATGATGAGCAAGACTGATAACGAGCGCGAAAGAAGATTGGACCTCAACTTGCTTGAAGGACGCAGAGAAGCGGCTATCATCAATGAAGCCAAATACAAGAAAAAGCTGGAAAAATATTATAATCAGCGCGTTAAAGAATGCCACTTCAAGAAAAATGATTTTGTCCTTCGAAACAATGAAGCTAGCCGCGCGATACCCCCAGGAAAAATGTCCCCCAATTGGGAGGGACCTTATCAAATTTCAGAAGATTTGGGTAAAGGCGCGTACACTTTAAAAGATTTGAATGGAAAAAAGATACCGCGCGCGTGGAACGCGGCACAGCTTAGAAAATGCTTCATGTAAAAGTTCAAATATGTAATCAAGGCTTTTAAGCCATCATGAATGATGATTCGCGCTATCTTTCAATATTTGTTCTATTACCTTTGCATACATGTTTCACACTTCCTTTATTAATTTGGAGCAATATGACAACACTATATTGACTTCAAAACAAAATAAAACGAAGTAAAACATACATGCGCGAGCCTTAGCTCAAACGCGTTAACGAGTCTTAACTCTAAAACGTCAGGGCCTTAGCCCAAACCTACGAGCCTTAGCTCAAACACGTTAATGAGTCTTAACTCTAAAAACGTCAGGGCCTTAGCCCAAAACAAAGAGCCTTAGCTCAAAACACTCACAAACATTCATCTTACATCCCGCGCAGCCTGATCATAAAAATCCTTAAACACAACTAAGGCAAAGTACATGCCATATCATAGTTGTTAAGGTCTCAGGTCGAGGTCGCGCGCGGAATCATAGTGGATATCCGAGTAACACATGCTGACATGTAATGGCTAAAACTCATACTTCCATATAAAAACCGCGCGACAATGACGCGCAAAAAAGGAATTGAGAAAAGATATCGCGAATGTCAGCATAAACAAGATACTGCGAAACCACTTACAAAATAGGACTATGGTTAAGTGAATAATTTCCTTACAACCTTGTTCTTATTTTAACGTGCAAGCATATCTTATATCTATACAAGCAAACATGAAGAGATGAATGGAAATGCGCAAGATGTGAAAAAGAGAAAACAAGTTTCATTCCATACAATTGAAATTTACAAGTATGATGAGTTACAAATTACAAGTATAAAAAAAAAAAAAAAAAAATTTGATGAAGGGCTTCTCAAGTCTCCACGTCGACGTCAGCCGCTTCATCACCCTCATCATCTCCCTCAGCATCTGGCGCGGCCCGCTCCTCATCTCCGAACTGACCATAGTCAAGTTCTTCCTCCTCAATGGAGTCTTCTATCACGACGGTGTCAGGAGCAGATTCTTTCGCCGCGCCAGAGCCGCTGGCAGGGGCAACATCCCCCGCGCCACCATCATCGCCACCAGCCCTCTCGCATTCATCGAGCAACTTCTTTAGCGCGCCGAGGTCGGGCTGGTCAGCAAGCGCAGCTATCTGCAAATCATTAGAAAAGTATTGAGTACAAAACACTTGGAAAATTAATCAAGTAAAACTCATTAAGGTCAAGGTACCTGCATAAGGATGGGGATGGGAGTATTCATATACTTCTCCCCCACCGCGGCCATGTCCGCGCAGGCCGCGTCGCTCTTGTAAGGGTACTCGGATGGGTTCTTCTTCAACATGCCATATTCATACCCATCAGTAAACCCTTCAGCTCGACCCACCAAGCGCGCGGCAGCATTGCAGTCCATCACAAGGGCCTGAAACTCGGCAGAATATTTCATCGCCAAAGCGCAACGAGTCATGCCCTGTGACACCAGCCATTGGCGATCCTGCGCGAGGCCAGCAACAGACGTCTCGAGGGTAGGAACCTGGGAGTTTAATAACTCAACAGTTTCCTTGGTCTTTTTTAGCTCCTCTTTATCAGACGCTGCTGCCGCCAAAATTTTTTCTTTCTCCGCCTGCGCAGCATCAAGTGCTTCCTGGCTGGACGCTGCCGTCGCCAAGGCCTCATCTCTATCGGCCTGCGCGGTCGCCAACTCCTTCTTTAGGCGCGCAACCTCACTCTCCAGTGATGATTTCTCAGTGATACTCTGGACGATAGCTTGGTCACGCGCCTCCGCCTGCTGTTCCAAGACACGCACTCTCCGCGCGTACTTGGCAACTTCGGCCTCCGCCACCTGCTGCTTCTCCCGCGCAGCTTGGAGCTCATGCCCGCGCTTAATAAAGGCGGTGTTGGCACTTGCTCGATTTTCGCTGAGCTCGGCCTGGAGTTTCTCAGCTCGCGCGCGAGCATCAGAAATGTTCCAGGCAGCCACCTTAGCCTCTCGCTGGGCTTCCACAAGAGCATCGCGTACTTTAATATAATCACGACGAAGCTCTTGGGAAGCAGCAAAGAAAGCCGACCCAGCGAAAATATGGTCGTTCAGCAAGTCCGCGCGGGTGCGCTCCTCTTGATACCTCCTTTCAGTAGGAGGCACGGCATGAGCCCAGAAGTCCTCGCATACGCCCATGGATTGGAAGGAACTGTCTTCATTAAGATTCCATCTCGGGCGGTAAACGTGGTCACCTTCCTGCAAAACACAAGAAATGTTCTAAGTCATAAAACATACTTATATGGAGGTACGCGCAGCGGAGCAACAAATTAAAACATACCTGCGGGGATGAAGCAGAAAAGTCAGCGCCAGCCCCACCAGAAGTCTGCGCTGCGAACTCTTGTGGCATCGCAGGGCTGGCGCGGTCTCCCAAGGAGTCTTCAGCTTGAGCCCCCTCATCCTCCTCATCTTCTTCAATAGGCCTCTTCTCCTGCGACCTGGAGGGCTCCAAACCAGCCTCGCGGGGAGGGCTGCGTGTAGGAGGAGGAGAGGGAGGTCTCGATGCCGCCAGTTCGGCGCGCAATACGGTTTCCTGCTCCTTGGTAATCCCAATAAGGGGAGACTCAGCACTAGCAGGAGCAGGAGCAGAACCAGCGGCGCCGGCAACGGCGCCAGGAGTGTCACCAGCAACTTGTACGCCAGCTACAACTCCTATGAACAAATCAACAAGGAAAAATGGTTTATGACTGAATCCAAAAGAAAAAATTCAGAAGACAAATGTGCAAAACATACCTTGGCGCAATTCTGTTCGCGCGGCGAACATCGCCATAAAGTTCATTCTACCCTTTTCAGAGGGTAGAACAGGGGACTTCGAAGCAGCCCCCGGCGCAGCCGCAGCACCTTGTGGCGCCTGCGGCTGATCTGCTACTGTCGCCGGTCCTGCAAACATTCAAAGGAGCAAAGGTTTAATAATAATTCAATCAGATGAAGATAAGCAAAGTATACCTGTCGCAGGCGCGGCACTGTTTCTCTCTTCAGCCGCGCGAACGGAGGAGGTGACGCCACCATACCTCAAGTGGACAGGAGGTCTGCCCACTTTCACAGACAGGGAAGCTAAAGAAACCTTGGTGGTAAACACCTGGGTTTCCTTAGGTCCCTTCGTTTGAGCATGGGGATGAGCGACAGGGGTGTCATCTTTCTTCTGTTTCTTACTGCCCCTTGCGCCAGATTTCCCCTTAGCTTTGCGCTTTAGTAGGGGCGCCTCCTCTTCCTCCTCCTCCTCTTCCGCGAGCTCCAGCTCATAGTTTTCGAGCGCATCTGCAAATACAAGCAACATAACTGTTAATAAACTTTGGTATTCTAAAGGAATAAGCATAAGTGCGAAGGCTTACCAGGCGCGTCACTATCAAAGTCAAATTCCAGATCCACTGGGATGAACATGTCATCGAAGCGATCTGGGAAACCAACCTCCCCAGCGCCAAGCGCGACGGAGCCACCCTCCACTTGATCATCATAGGCGGCGTGGATATAATCCTTGGTGACTGCGCAAAAACAAGTCAAGTGATATCAGCAAAACAATTATGTTCGCGCAGAAAAAGAAATAAAGCAATGAAATAAACTTACACAACCCGTCGACTTGGATAACGGGCTCAAGCGCGCTGTCGGCCCACAGCCTACTCATGCCGACCCCCACCAGCGCCTCCTCGCGAATTTTCTTGGCGGGGGATGGTTCGGCGGTCAGTTTCTTAACCCAGGCGCCGGCTGGGTTCTTAATAACATCCGCATCCGCGGGCGCAGAATCGATCGCGCGCATCGTCATGCGGATGTGGATTACACCAGCCCTGATGTAGAAGAACCTCTCAGACCAGTCATGAAGGCTCTTGAATGACACGGTGCTGCACTTAACCTTCTGACTGCGAGGAATAAAGGAGATCCAAGAATCTTGGATCTTGGGCTTGTAAAAAAATTGAAAGCGCCGAGGGGTGGGCTCCTCGCGCTGTGATTTGCACATGAACTCGAAATGAGTCATGCGCACAAGTCCAAACGGATGGACTTGGGATATATGAATCCCGAAAAAACGTAACACCGCGCCTACAAACCTTGTCATCGGAAGACGAAAGTTGCAGTGGGTGAAAAAATGGGTGTACAGTGAAATATAGCCGGCAGGCGGGTCCGCCGCCGTTTGCCCGGACCCAGGCAACATGCAGCCAAACAGGGCGGGAAAACCCTGTGACGAGATGAGGCTGTTGAGATCGGCCTGCCTCAACTTGCAGGGAATTTCATTCCACCTTTTCGTGGCCTTGGTCCTCCCTACTTCCTCTGATGTGGTCTCAACAACCCTCTTCCCCTTGCCCTTTTGCTTCAATGTCGACATCACCACAGATTTCACACGGCGTCTTCGAGAGGCAATAGAGGTGATTGAGGGGTTAGAGGAGTCTGAACTATCAGACATACAACTGCAGCAGCAGATAATCGAAGTTTCGAAACGATGAAAACACTCAATTCAGAATATGAAGGACAGAAATTCGAAAATTAGCAACAATGAAGATGAAGATAAAAAATTTTTCCTAAGGGCCTGCTTTTATAGGCCCAGGAGAGAGAAAAGTGGTAGCTGATCGGATTTCACGCGCCCCCACTCGCAGGTGTAAGCCAACAAGGGCGCGGCACGTGTCCATAACACTGTTGAGGGGACATAAAAACGTAACGGACCTGCCACGGAGCAGAGACGCGCCCCCACTCGCAGGTGCAAACCAATGAGAGCACGACACGTGTTCCAGAAAGCTGTGCGAGGGGACATGAAAGGCAACTGTAGCACCTCGAGCACACGAAACGTCTGACACGTTTACGGCGCACGACACCACCAACCAACCACGTGTTTGGACCCTTCGTTTCAACCAAATGGATAGAACTTCGCGCAACGATGGAAACAACCAAGAAAACGACAAAACCCCATTAAAAGACCAAATCAGTAAGTCTAATATCTATCTTACCGCGCTAGCGCGAGATAAGATACACATTAGACTGGGGGGGCTTGAAGAGGTATGTACCCGCCTCAACACCGAGCAAAGCGGGTCAACCCACAAGATAAAGACATTATGAAGGCACAAAGCCAAAACCTATGCGCATGGCGCATACAAAACATGCTCAGGCATCATATGCCCAGGCACACATATGCTCGCGCATCACATATGAGCGCGGCGCATCAGCGCGCGGCGCATATCACATGCTCGTGCATATCACATCTGCCCAGGCACACATATGCTCGCGCATCACATATGCGCGCGGCGCATCAGCGCGCGGCGCATATCACATGCTCGTGCATATCACATCTGCGCATGAAATATCTGCGCGTGAGAATAAAGAGAAGACCTCGCGCATCCTCAGGATTGGCGCATATCACACATGCACATAATCGACCTCGTCCTCATCTAAATCAGGATTAGGGCAACCTTGATTGTGCACGTCAGACAACCTTCCAGAAGGCATCTTTTTAAGGAGTAAGAATATGCTGATGTTGACAGCTGCCAAATGAAAGGTCGACAACTCAGCATGACACATGTGTTACCACGTGATTACAACCAACGAGAAAGCGCCAGGTGTCCTAGAGGACACGTGGCGCAGTGCGATTGGAGGAGGCCAACGAGGTTGAGCCCAACCAGTGGAAACCCTAGCACTATAAATACAGCATCAACTCCACTTTGATGGACACATTCATACTCAATCATTGACAGTTACAGGCAGTGATATCACATTCAATCATATTGAATTACATTCACTCACAGTCAGTTTCATACAAACACACAGTCTCACAATCAAAGAGGATTCAGCTATTAAGCAATACTCTTGAGATTTCCCTTACACACACATTATTATCTTCTCCACCATATACTTATTCTCACGCCGGAGGGTTACCCCAAAGAGGACCCCTCTGTCCCTTTCTGAGGGGTAAGTTAACGGCGCTGTTCATTTTGTAGGTGGAAGAACACGGATCCAGAAGAACCATCGGTGAAATAGTACAATCAAAACCCGAGGAAAGTAGATCTGCTACCAGTGAGTAGATCCACGTTTCTTCAGTAAATTTGCTAGGTATTAAGTATAATAACACTCTATGCAGTTAAAGTTACAAAATGTAATGTTTGAATGAAAGTATATAATATCGCCGTTGAATGACAAAAAGTTACAAACCTTACATCGTGTGTAGTTTATAACGCCTCTATGGGGGCGTTGAGCGACATATGACGCCACGTCACTATAGGGTCATCATACACAAAAGGTGTGTAGTGGATGCGCCTTCACTATGCATGGTCTTATTAAAATGTAACAATAAATGATCAAACTTGATACAGAAAATTACTTAACTAAGTAAATAGATTACACATCCATGATTTGTAAACGAAATGTCACTAAAAGATATGAACATATCAATGGTGTAGTAACAAGATGACAATATTTAAGATATCAAGATGGCTATCTGAATGCAGCAAAGACTTAAAACAATCAAATCATATCATATCATAAGAGAGTACTCAAGAGCCCGACTGAACTAATAATTGTAACAACTCAGATATTTCGTTTATAATATACATACCTATTTACCCGATCCATTTTCGTTTCAGGAAATTTAACCAATAAAATACCGTATTTATCGAATTATTATTATTATTATTATTATTATTATTATTTATCTTATTTATTCAATTATCCATTTTATCTTTGATTTTTGTACAAACTATACCCTAACCTTAAGTTTTAACCCATTTTGAATCCATACTTAAAACTTAGGGACTAATCGGCAAATAACTTAAAAGATTATATTAATTATAACCCTTAACCAACTCGTAACCCGTTTAAGATCCAAACCCTAACATATTTAATTGCTTGCACCTTAATTAAAGTACTATAATTAAAATTGATATTTGAGTATCTTTTACATTCGTAAAACGTATTAAACCCCTAAAACAATTAGGAAAAGAATCACAATTGATCGTATATCTATAATAAACATATATAAATAATAATAATTCAATTAAACCTGTGTATACCTTGTTCTCAATCCTACGAATCATTCCTCAGAAGCAATTGGATTTATTCAATCTGTTAATGGTGTTTCTTGCTTGTCGTAATGTCATCTGTTTGTGTTCGTCGTTAGCCATCAATTCAGCATCAATCAAGGTAATTAAAAAAATGCATTAGGATCGTCTCATCATTTAATAAAAGCCCCAGATCAATTTAATCAAACATAAATGGATTGATCGTGTTCTTGTTCATGTCACCGCCGTCTCTGTTTAATCTGATAAACCATCAATACATCACTGTTGAAAGTAACTAAACTGTGCACCTAGTTCGTGTGGAATCAATTAACGTTAACCCTAAATAAAATTTTCCAAACACGAAACAGATAAACCGATTGTAGTGTAGAGTTTCATAGTCAAAATATGGTTTTATTAGTTCTATATATACTATTTCATTTCCAATCCAATACCAACCGGCACCACTGCCCATTTGGTTGTGAGAGTGTGTTAACTCTTTGAGCCGGTCATTGGCGCGGGTTCGAGTCCATCAACCTAGTTTTGTGGTCTTTTATTTTTTTTTATGATTTTAATTGGTTTTAAATGTTTATAAATACATTATAACCAATATTTAGTATCTAATAAACATATTACTATAAAAACCGACACCTTTAAAGACATCGTTTCTCGTCAACTAATCTCGTTACAAGTTTTCGTGTGTGTGTATATATATATGTATATGTATGTATTATAAGTATATGCTAATAATAAACGCACATTATTTTATTAAAACCCGAACATCATTATTGACGTTTCTCGTCGTTGATCGTTTTTACAAATATCTTATATGTATATATATATGTGTGCGTGTGTGTGTGTAGGGTGACGTTATACTAAAAAGTAATGTGTTTTCAGGAAGTGTAGGAAGAGATCTGGAGCATTGGATCTGATGATCCAATAGTTGTGGTTCACTGTAGTGTTTTTCTTAGATGTGTTCTATTTTTGTACTTATTTTATAACACTCCATGGGCATTATCGTCTACTGTATTATATTAAATTTGGAAATAAACAATCAAATTAATTAGTCACATGTGAGAGAGAAAACACTTCTATAACCTACCACAAACCACCACCATCCACTATGAACCACCGTTAACCACCACCATTCTTCCTTTTCCGGTCATCACCACTTTCTCCAGTCATATTTACTGAGTTTTCGACGCTATCAGTAATAAAAAAGCGTTCCCCTCATACACCCAAATATCTGAAACTGGTGTGTTTATGTTAGATTTGAAATTGGTGTCTTTTTGAAAGTATGAATATGTAGTTAATGTTACAGTCGGATTAGTGTGTTTATACGGATTAGTGTGTTTATGTTAATATTAAATACGAATTTAATGCGTTTGACCGGGTTATAAGGAATGATATATGTATTATAATTAAATTCCATAATTAACACGTCATGGTTATTTACAATCTTGTCCTTATATAGCATATGTTGAGCCACAAATAATTAAGTACTGAGGATATGTTATTCTTGATGACGTGTCTGGATCAGCTATCATTCTGAAGAGCTCCATAGCTGCGTCAGGATCAAGGATCCTCAGTAGTTGGTATTATTAACAATTATTTCTTGTGTGTTGTTTGTTAATTAATATGTCCTACGGCTACAAGACTTGTTCCACCTGAATTCTCGCTATTGAACTTGTCAAGCACGTGGTCAAAAGTCGTGGTTGAAGATAGTGGGGAAATGGTGGATTTGTAGGGCTTGTTTGTTAGTTGTTATTTTACTTGTTATATACCGAGGTTATGATCAAAGCTAAGGACACACGCATACATTTGTTTACTCACTGCTTACATTCACAAACACTGTGTCAAGAACACTCAAAGCAGATCACATACACTTAGATTATGTGTAATCTTTGATCATAAACTCCACCATTTGTAACACGATTTTGATATTAATAAAGTGGTGATAGACGATTTGTCACCACCAGGGGTTTTTTTGCCGACGATCTGCTAAAGATCTAGGTTTTTTCCTCGCAACAAATCATGGTTTTCATCCTTATTTCGTTTATATACTCAACATTGTTATATTAGCATTAGACCTCACTATACTAATTTGGTCACGTTATCTTTAAACTAAATTTTGACCAAAACAATTTGGCGCCCACCGTGTGGCAATTGGTGCTATAATCTAGAAAATACCCTATCAATATTCAACTTTTCATACGCATATCACCATCAATGGCCTCTCAACAATCTTCTACTTCAACATCCATGCAATCTTTGGTTTCTCTCTCATCAAGAACCTTACCACTGATGCCTCCTCCACTAGCAGTAGCACCAAGGTCTACCACCGCTGGAAACAAGACACAACTACCAGTCTTCTAGAGCTCGAAAACCATTGCTGCCACTCCGGTGGTAAACTCTAACAATGATGCTTCCTCTATGTTTTTGCAGGTTAAGGCATACATGGAGCAGCAGAACAAGACCAACCAAAAGATACTTCGTGAGATAGAAGATCTCAAAAAGAGCAAGAGGCCACTGGAGGATTAAACTCCTTTGGTTCCTAGGATGCTGGAGTTCACCACTCCAGGATCCTTGGCTCAATTCACGCAAGGATCATCTATCCTTCAACAGGGTTCCATGGGTCAACAGACTCAAGGATCCTCATTATTTCAGCCAGGATCATCTATCCTTCAACAGGGGTCCATGGGTTAACAGACTCGAGGATCCTCGTTCCTTCAACAAGGACCATCCATCCTTAATCCAGGGCCGACGGATCAGCAGATTCAGGGATCCTCGATCTTCCAGAAAGGATCATCAATCCTTCAACCAGGATCCTCTGGGTTGTATCATCAAGGATCCTACAACTCCCAGCCTCAAGGATCCTTCTTCCAGAATCAAGGACCCTTAGAAGTTCAACATCAACGGTCCTCCGAGGTCCACGAAGGAGATATAATTCCCATGCAGACCATTGCTTCTGGTGGACCAACTCTTGTAGAAGATATCCTTATATGCTAATCTTGGTTCTATGCAGGGTGCAGGTATCAACCAAGCTATGGCTAAGGAACTGCAGAAGCTTAAGTATATGATATCCATCATGCCAGTGGTGGTCCGACCGATCCCTGAAATACCAGAAGGGAGCCATAAGTTGTCCAGATTTGCTCCACTTATTTGTGATGCTGAAATCCTAAAGCGATTTCAGACCCCCAACATGAAGGTATACGATGGAACAACTGATCCCGAAGAGCACGTGGCTCAATACAGAGAAAGGATAGATATAAATCCAATCCCTGAAAAACTCAAGGAAGCTTCTCTATGCAAGGGTTTCAGATCCACGCTAACAGGATCCGCACTTAAATGGCTGCTAATACTTCATTTTTTCATTTAGTTAACTTGTTCAACAGTCAGTTTTCTTGTAGTAGGAAATTTGAAAAGTTAACTAGTGATTTATATCGAGTTGTCCAGCCTTATGATGAATCCCTTAGGGATTTCGTTACAAGGTCTGGCAGGGAAGCCCTTGAAATCCCTAATCTTGATATGGCTACTGCTGTTGAAGCATTCAAGATGGGACTTCAAAGGGGCTCCCCCTTTTATGATGATCTTGTGATGACTCCATGCAGGACTCTAGATGAAGTCAGAAACAGGGCGCTCAGATTCATACGGTTAGAAGATGACAAGAGGGATCCTTGAACGATTAGGGGCTCAAACAAAGCAAGAATCTCCTGACAAGAAGCAAGGATCCTCATTCAGGAACAACAACTCAATGCCCTACTCAACAACCAAAATGTCCGAGTTGTTGAAGAAGGAGATGACGATAGTGAAGATTACCCAAGCATCTCAGAATATTGCTTCTCAGTGGATACTCATGGTTTAATTTGCGCCATGAAGGATCTAGGGGAGAAGGCAAGGTGGCCTCGGAGAAACGAGAAAACAAAAGCCTTCAAAGTCATGTCCAAATGGTGTGCATTCCATGAGGACTTCGGCCATTTGACTAGCGATTGTATTGGTTTAAGGAGGGAAATTGGATACCTCCTAAGCAAGGGCCACTTCAAAGAGATCCTGGGAAGAAAGAAGTCCAGGATCCAGGATCCTGAAGAGCTCCCACTAAAAGCAACTCCGCCCCCACCAGACGCACAGATAATCAACTTCATCTCCGGTGGCTCAGATATATGCGGTACTTCGTACTCTGCAGCACAAAGAATCGCCAAAGAAACCAAATTGGAGAACGGGGAACAACCAGTCATATCCACTACGTTGACGACTGACAGAAGGATCTTCTTTGATGAAGAAAATAACACAAGCATCCAGGATCCTCACAATGACGGTTTGATTGTAACCTTATTTATGCTAACCACTATGTATGCAGGATCCTAGTAGACGGTGGAAGTTCGGTCAACATCATCCAGCATGACGTACTACAGAAAATGAACATTCCAGACTCGGAAATCATCCCGAGAACGTCGATGCTAGTAGGTTTCAGTGGTGAAACCAAGAAAACATTGGGGGACATCAAACTCCCAATATACATCGAAGGGTTAAACTCTTACCAAAAGTTTTGTGTTATTGACAATCTTTCTTGTTGCAACGTTATTCTAGGTAGGCCTTGGATACATGGAATGAAGGTTGTGGCCTCTACTTACCATCAGTGTCCCAAACTACCAACTCCTTGTGGGGTAGTATGGATAGATGGTGACCAGGTCGAAGCCAAGAATTATTATTCTTCATCCTTGAAGCCAACAGCTAAACAGACAATAGCATAGCAACCACAGCAGCATCCTAGGGACGTGCTAGAAGCTCGAGAGCAAGACATAAAAGAAGTATCTTTAGATCCCGAAGATCCAGATGTGAAGGTGTTCATAGGATCCAGTATCCCTAATGGGATCGAGGAGGATATAATATCCTTCCTAAAGCGAAGAAAGTCTACGTTTGCCTTTCAGACATTCAGACATGACAGTTATTTCTAAGGAGGTAGTTACTTACAAGTTGGGCCTTGATTTATCTGTTAAACCAGTCCATCAGAACCGAAGGAAATTCGCTCCTGAAAGAAACACGATCATACAAGAAGAAGTTGAAAAACTTCTTAAGGCCAGCATGATCAGAGAGGTTAAGTATCCTCAATGGTTGGCTAATGTGGTTGTTGTTTCTAAAAAGAATGGAAAGTGGAGGGTGTGTGTCGATTTTACTGATTTAAACAAGGCATGCCCCAAGGATCCTTTCCCGTTACCACATATAGACTCCATGGTGGACGCAACGGCAGAACATGATATGCTTACCTTTATGGATGCTTCCTCTGGATTTCAACAAATTCAGATGGAACCATCTGATCAGGAGGATACAACATTCATGACTCCTACCGGCATATACTGTTATATTGCTACGCCGTTCGGACTAAGAAATGAAGGGGCAACATATAAAATATTGGTCAACATGATGTTCAAGGATCAGTTAGGCAAAACTATGGAAGTCTACATAGATGACATGGTAGTAAAGTCGAAGAAGGCTGAAGACCACCTTAAAGACTTGGAAGAAGCATTCAATATCCTTAACCAGTATAACATGGAACTGAACCCATCAAAATTCCATTTTGGTGTTAAGGCTGGAAAGTTTCTAGGTTATATGGTGACCAAAAGAGGGATAGAAGCGAGGCCCGAGCAGATAGAAGCCATCATCAACTTAAAGTCTCCTGTGAATGCTAAAGATGTCCAGAGGCCGACAGGAAGAATAGCTGCTCTTAACAGATTCATTTCCAGATCCTCAGAGAAATGCAAATACTTCTGCCATATCCTCAGAAAAAATAAAAAGTTCGAGTGGACGGAGAGGCATGAGGCTGCACTCAAAGTTACCCTGTTGACTCATTAGATCTAGGACCCATTAGTGGGGAGTAGATCCGTGTTTCTTCATTGGCGTCATCCGTGTTTTTGTTAGAACAACAATTCATTTGTTTTCAAGTTACGATATGAGCCAAATTCCTGAAGGGCCGACGGGGACTCTCGGACAGAATTCACGTGTTACTAATTTAGAAACACGTGAAGGAGCGACGTCGTTATTTGCTCAGAACCCTGCTCCTGGTGAGCAGGATGATGTTGTGACACCCGGAGGTTTTACCTTGGGTGGTTCAACAACTCGAAGACATTTCATTCCACTGGCAGACGTTGTTCCAATGGGTACTATAAATATCGTAACACCAACTGGTCCTACTCATAACGATTTAGGAGGAGTCACAGCTCCCAGAGGTTTCAAATTTGGGAGATCTCGGGCGAATTAAGAGAGATAATCGCCGGACTCATTCAGAATTGGACCTTGAGGAAAATTCCGGTGATTCAGCCCCGGTGAGAACTCGTGCGGCAAGCTACAGATCTGAGGGACTCTTGTCTCCGGATGAGTGGTTTCGTGTCCAGCAGGAAAAATCTGGCTGCTGAATACGAACGTAGGGTACGGAATGAACGCTTTCATGCTAGTTCTCTGAATTATGACGACCCTCCTAGGAGATCTATTTCTCCTCCGATAAGGGGTAGTCATATTCAGTATAGTCAGCAAAGGGAACCGAATTTAAGTTACGCGCGAAGGTTACGTCCCCTTCCTCGTATCAACATGCGCGTGCCATCTTACGAGGAAGAGTTGGACGGTCACGATTCAACATACCGCCCTGAGGATAGTTATTACAGCGGGGACAGTCGGCTCCCGTCTTATGTAGGGGTTAGTCGTCCGCGTCCACCTGTCTGCAATGCGGAATACTACAGCGACGCTGAACACGATTTCTCTAAACCGTATCGCCCAGAATCTTTTGCTGAGAAGTCAAAATTTATTGCAAGCATTGCGACAGCTCCGTTCCCGATAAATGCAAAAATCCCAACATTTGTTAAAACGGGATGTCGGATCCCAGTGATCACCTACTGAGGTTTGAAGCAGTTGGAGGAGTCAGCGGTTGGACTCTTCCATACTGGTGTCACATGTTCGCATTGACATTTACTGGAGCTGCACGAGAGTGGTTTGAAAAATTACCATGCGGACACATTAAGAGTTGGAAGGACTTTGTAGAAAAATTCTCCCAACATTTTAGCCAACAAACAAAGCATACACGTAATCCTTCGGAAATACTAGATGTTGAAAGGCGAAATAATGAATCCATTAAGGACTTCATTACTCGTTTTAATAACGAGAGCCTTAACATTGGAGGGGTTAGTGAAGATATGCTGCGGGGGGGGGGGGGGGGGCGTTCCGCAAGAATGTCCATAGTGATGCCTTGATCTGCACACTAACCAGAAAGGACGGAATGCCCGAATCCTGGGATGAAATCATGACAGCGGCTAAGTTATTTGCAAGAACCGAAAAAACACTGGGGTCCAGCCGCCAGAAGCAATTACCAAGGGTCGAGTTCCAGACTCCAAGACCAAATAAACAAGCTAAAGGAACAATCTGGTCAAGGTTGCAACCGACCACAGAACAACCAAAGCAGTTCGATGCGAGATCGTTGATTGGCAACAAGAACAAGCGTAGCTTTCCAACACGGTCTTCTAACAGCAATTGGACTCAGTTGTCAAAAACTCCCTCCGAGATCCTCACAACTGAGAATTTGACTTTCCGCAAGCCTCAACCATTACCAAGGAAATCATTCCTCGATAACAAAAAGCATTGCACATACCACAATGATATAGGGCACAATACAAATGAGTGTGTGGCCCTAAGGAATGAAATAGAGGCAGCTGTAAAGAATGGAAAGTTGGATCATTTGGTCAAGAGTGTACGACCAGGGCCCGGTAAACCTCTCGCAAATGATAACCAGGGCCCGGCCAAAAGGCAAATAAAAGATCTGAACATCCACATGATTCAGGGAGGCCAACAGATCAGTGGTAAAAGGAAAGAGTTTGCGGATGAGGAATGGAAAAATGAGCCAGTCATTTTTCCACGTATTAGAGGAGGATCATGCAATAAGAATCCTCTAATATTTACTGCTCTATTCGGGCATTATCAGTCACAATAAGTGTTCTTCGACACTTGTAGTACATCCGACAATATATATGAACAGTGCTTCGAACAGCTTGAGGAAGATGATAAATAGAGGTTACAACCTATTCATGCACCTGTTTCTGGGTTTGGTGGGGAATTAATGCACCCGCGGGGTGTCATTACATTCCTGGTCACACTTAGTGACGGAGTCCACTCAAGAACTGAGGAAGTCGAATTTTTAGTCTTACCAGCAACTTCCAAATATGACATTATTCTCGGACGAGAAGCAATTGGTGACTTCAATGCCCGTCCGTCCACAGCTCACGGAGCGGTAGGGGTTCCGACTCGTACTGCTGTAGCAATAATCCATGTCAACCGACATTGCTTCACCACCGAAAGTTTGAAGCCAAGTAAGGTTCCAAGACAAAATCAGAGGACTGAACCAGAGAAATGGATTCTTAACAAGAAATTTACTGACCAAACCGTAATAATTGGTCCGGTTATTTCTGAAATTGTCTGAACCTTTCTAAAGCAATTATTGACGAAGAACATTGACGCTTTCGCATGGCAGCCCGCGGACATGACCGGTGTCCCGCGGAGCATTTCGGAGCACAAGTTGAAGGTGAATCCACTAATCACCCCAATTGTGCAAAAGAAGCAAAAGATGGGCCCTGAACAAATGAAGGCCATGAGTGAGCAAGTGCAAGATCTTCTTCACGCCGGAATTATTGGGAAATCAAGTACCAAACATGGGTGGCCAACCCAGTGATTGTCCCGAAAAGCAACGGAACATGGAGGATGTGCATAAATTACAAAGATCTAAACAAAGCATGTCCGAAAGATTGTTACCCACTTCCAGAAATCGATTTAAAAGTAGACACTGTGGCCCCATTTAAATTCAAATGCTTCCTCGATGCTTACAAGGGTTATCACCAGATTCATATGCAAGCTGGTGATGAGGACAAGACAGCATTCCGCACCGATCAAGGAACATTTTGCTATAGAATGATTCCTTTCGGGTTAAAGAATGCGGGGGCCACATATCAAAGACTGATGATCAGTCGAAACCTTGAAGTCTATATGGACGATCTAGTGATCAAAACACCGAAGAGGATCAAATGTTGAGGGACATAGAGGAAACTTTTGAAACACTGAGAAGCATCAACATGAAGCTGAATCCGGCAAAATGTTCCTTCGGAATAGAGGAAGGAAAGTTCCTTGGAGTAATTGTGACAGACACAGGTTTTAATGCTAATCCAGACAAGATATAAGTAGTAGCCCGCATGCCATTCCCCGCATCCCTCAAAGAAGTTCAAACACTTAACGGTAGATTGGTAGCATTAAACAGGTTTCTGGCAAACCATGCTGCTAAATCTTACCCGTTCATCTCAACATTGAGGAACTGTCTCAAAAAGGCACAATTCAAATGGACTCCGGAAGCCGAGCAAGCATTCCAGGAAGTCAAGAAATGTTTAATGGAATTACCCACGTTGACAGCTCCTCATGCGGGTGAACCATTAACATTATATTTGTCGGCATCTGACATTGCCTTGGGGGCTGTTTTACTGACATATAGAAAAAACGTTCAAACTCCGATCTATTACGTCAGCAGAACATTGTCAGATCCAGAAACAAGATATTCGATGTTGGAAAAGTTGGTCTTGGCATTAGTGTACGTAGCCCGTCGGCTCCGCAGATATTTCCAAGGTCATCCCATCAATGTGTTAACCGGATACAAACTCAAGAACGCGTTGAGTAAGCCTGAATTATCCGGAAGATTGGCAAAATGGGCTATCGAATTAGGTGAACACTCGAAAGAGTATTAACCAAGACTGGCAATCAAAGGGCAAGTGCTGGCGGACTTCGTCACAGAAGTCCCACAGCACAAAGAACAAGAATGTCTAATCGAACAACAACCCCAAGAACCTCCGGAACAAGGGCAAGTTTGGTCATTGTTCACGGACGGAGCTTCTAGCAGTGAAGGGTCAGGTGCGAGCTTAAGTCTAGTCAACCCTGAGGGGAATGAATTTACATACGCCATCAAGTTAGACTTTAAAATTACCAATAATGAGGCGGAATATGAAGCCTTCCTGGCAGGCCTGCGGATAGCGAAAAAGCTTGGGGTGAAACACTTGGAAGCACGGGTGGATTCAATGCTAATTGCGGGACAGATTAATGGAACGTACGAAGCCAAAAATGACGTCATGGCATCATATCTATCACAAGCGAGGGTCTTGATTCGCCAATTCTCTTCCTTTAGTGTTGTTCACATCAAAAGGAGTGAGAACAAATCGGCGGACGCTCTTAGCAAACTGGCTTCAACGAATTTTGAGCATTTTGCCAAAGATATTCGTGTCGAAGTTCTAGATCATCCATCCGTTCCAAAAAATCAAGTCCTGGTAATCCAAACAGGCGTCGAATCTTGGATGACGCCAATTAAAGCTTACTTGTCTTCTGGAGCACTTCCAGCGGGAAAGGCCGAGGCTCGGAAGATTAAGCACAAAGCTTTGAATTACCAGGTCACTGATGGAATTTTGTACCGGAGATCATTCCTTGGTCCGCTACTACGTTGTGTAAACGTGGAAGACGCAAATTACCTGATTCGAGAAATTCACGAAGGCATTTGCAGGTTACAAGCGGGACCAAGAATGACAGTTGTGAATATCATGAACGCCGGGTACTACTGGCCTGGCATGCATTTGGACGCTGTGCAAGAAATCAGAAAGTGTGATTCTTGCCAGCGTCATGCCCCCAATACTCTGCGCCCCAAAAACAAGCTGATTCCGGTAACATCTGCCTGGCCGTTCCAAAAATGGGCTATTGACATTATGGGACCTTTCCCAGAAGTCCTGGGACGAGTCAAATTCTTGATAGTGGCCATTGATTACTTCACCAAGTGGGTGGAAGCCAAACCAGTTGCATCAATAACGGCATCAAGCGTGAAAAAATTCCTTTGGGAATTTATCATTTGCCGGTTTGGTCTTCCGCAAGAACTGGTAATTGACAACGGGACCCAATTTGCTGACAGCGGAATACAAGAATGTTTGAAAGAACTTCAAGTCATCCAAGTATTCACATCTGTAGCTCATCTGCAAGCAAATGGTCAGGTCGAAAATACCAACCGAACTATCAAAGAAGGGATCAAGGCAAGGTTAGGAACTAAACGGAAGGGTTGGGTTGACGAATTGCCCCATGTACTTTGGGCCTTCCGCACCCAGAAAAACTCTAGTAAGTCGGAGACGCTGTTTAGTCTAACCTATGGCACCGAAGCCATGATCCCGGCAGAAATCGGGATTCCATCCGCGAGGGTTCGGTTAATTGATGATAATGATCACAAACTCAGGATGAATCTCGATTTACTTTAAGAAAGAAGAAAATTAGCATCGATCCGCGAGCACAATTATAAGCGACAGCTTCAGAAGTATTACAACTCACGGATCTAGAAATGCGAGTTCGATGTGGGAGACTTTGTCTTCCGCAATAACGAGGCTTCCGGTCAGGAGCCTAAGGGCAAATTAGCCCCAACTTGGGAGGGACCTTATAAATTCAAACAAGTATTATCTAAAGGCGCCTACAAGTTGGAAAAATTGGACGGCACTGATATCCCTCGAACTTGGAACGCAACACAATTGAAGAAATGCTATATATAGAAACTTTATTTGTTCTTTTCTTTTGGCTTGCGTGCCCACATAGATTAGCAAGTTATGTAATTTCCTTTATTGTAAGAAGGCTTATACCCAATATATGAAGAATCTTGCGCTAGTTTCATGTTATTTTGATAAGTTGTAATCTTTTATTGACAAAAACGAAGTTCCGGAGAAACACTTATATTATAATACATAAGACAAAGTGCATCGAAAGAAAACAAGACTTCTTATTATTGATCAAAAGAGATTACAAAAGAAGGAAAATTTACAAAGAAAAGCATATATACATCTACGGGGCGACATCTTCTCCTTCCGCAGTATTATTGGCTTCTTCTTCTTCCTCCTCATCAAGATCCAACAGCACCTTATCCGCAAGTTCCGATATATGATCGAAAAGGGAAAACTTCAGAGTGTCAAAATCTTTGGTTTTCTCAATGAGAATAGAAGTAGTGTCCTTGCCGGCCAACACATACTCCTCCGGGAGACGGCCCTCAGAACCGAATTTGTAACCTTCTTCAAAGCCCATCTGTCGGCCTGCCTGCTCGGAAGCACGAAGGAGCACTGCTACGCAATTCCCGATATCGTCACTGTTTCGAACGTCAGTGATAACCTGTTAAGTTATATAAACATGGGTGAGCACACATAAGTCCGAATTACTTGTATTAACCCAAAAGATTCGATACCTTAGGTATTGTCGTTGTTAAAAGCCACTTCTTATCCGCCTGAGCCCGGATAAGGCCCATCTTGTGACCAGCACATTTTAGAGCATGGTCTCGATTCTTGGCGTTAAGGTCGGATAAGCGCTTGTCCTTGGCCACTGAGTCAGCCTAAAGGGTTTTTATTAGCTCAGCGTTTTCATCCAGCTGCTTCTGGAAAACAACCTTAGCTTCCTAAGCGACAAGGCGTTCAGCTTTCTCCCGCCTCCATGGCTCGATGACTGTCCCGAGCTTCAGTCAGCGCCTTAAGAGCTTCTTTTTTGGCGTCAAGTAACTTAAGTTCGGTTTCATCTAGCTCTTCGTTCATAGCCAACCAATCCCGGCGTATCTCTTGGTTGGTGGAAACAGTGTTCGCCATGTGATAATAATTTGAGTCCAGTAGTTCCTGGCGAATGCGACGACGTTGTCGCTCCCTCTCGGCGGAAGGGATACTTTCCTGCAGATATTCATGGCATACGTCTGCGTCGCTCAACACTGAGTTCCAGCGCAACAACCAACGAGGATTGTGCGGGGCAGTATCCTCATCCACTTGAGATGAAGAAGCCTGCCCCCCATATTTAAACACACTAACCCCACCTTGATTTCGGAAGTGATGCTCATGATGGGGTGGAGATGTGCAGAGATGCTCGGACCCACCAACCTCATTCTCCCTGATAGGAGAAGTATCCGATAAATTGATCGGATCTTGAACAGTGTTTAATGGTGAGGTTGGTGGAGTCGGAAGTTGTGCAGCAACTGAACTCTTGAAACCTGGAAAATTTTCAAAGAAAAACTTTTAAGGTCACCAAAAAGCAGTAAGTCCAAGTATAATCATGAGAGTTCAAAACTTACCCTTAGAAACGTCTTGGGCGGAAAGCTCTCGAAGGCGAGCTCCCAAGTCCAGAACGTTAGCCTTCTCCTTCTTCTTGGAAGGGGCAGCATCGGAAGGCTGTGTTTTCTGCTTGCCAATAGCCTTTGAAGCACCCACTTCCGTAACCTGAGGTTCGCCCTCAACGGATTGAGGACCACCTTCCTCACCTGTTGATGGATCGGTGGTGGCCTTCGAATCTTGCTTGTGGGTCAAACCTAGAGTCGAAGGTGAAGGATTAGTAGCACCAATTGATAACCCTCCTTCGCAGAGTAACGACTCTTCGCTAGACTAAAGAAGTACTATCACCCCGCTCGAAGTAGCAGCAGCTATAGGTCGAGGTTGAAGAATACCTTCACACTTTTTGACAAACTCCTCACCTTGAGCATACATTGCCTCGGAGACAACAGGCTCCGGAGTAAGTGTGGTGGAGAAAAGGAAGTTACTCCGCGTGCGCTCCAAAAAAGGCACGTCATGCTGTGTGATGGGGCGGCGTACCATCATGCCCCCCACCTTATCCAACAGAGTGGAAAAATTGTACCTTCATATGCAATTGGTGAATGTTAAAATAAGAGAATGAAAAATCCGGATTGATACAAGTCAGAATTTACCTCCGTCAGTGCTCTCATAATAGGGGTCCAAAGTAGGAAATGGCCACAGCCGGTTCATCTTCGCATATCCATCACCCCTTCGTGAATATGGCGCATGGCTGTCGGTGTTTGGGTCAAAGTGTCAAACCACTTATGACCCTCATACTCAATGGCCGGGATCTCGGGGGCTGCGTCTTCCGATTTCCGTCGGGCCATTGTAAATGGAATGACGTCCTCTCAAATCCAAAAGAACTTGGACTTCCACCCGTGGATGCTCCGGAGCCACTCGAAGCCAATCGGACCTTTCCCGGTGGTGGCGAAACCGTACCATCCGTCACGATACGTCATTTTATAAAAAATGGCAAACATATTGACAGATGGGTCGTAGTTATGGGATTGGCAACAGAATTCGAAGTGTCGAATTCTTAACATCCCAAACGAGAATTTGGGATAAGTGAAGCCCATAAGCCTTCATAACCGACCGAACGAACTTCGTCACGAGTAACCGGAAGTTACCCGTAGTAAAATGATAAAGATAAACAACCATCTTCTTCGCCGGAGGGGCTGTCGCTAATGCCCCTTTCGACCGGCATTCGGCTTCCCATTCCGGTGGAAAGCCGTATACGTTTTTAACGTCTTGGAAATCCTTATCTTTAATGTCACATCCGACCTCATGAATAGCAGGAGGATTTTTCTTTTGGCCAACCATTGGAAAAGAATGTAAAGACGAATGTAAGAAAGCAAAGTTCTCTAATGTGATCGAAGGAGAAAATATGAAAGTAATAAGAATGGGTTGAAGACATCAAGGACTTATTTATACCCATCGCAGTTAATGCGACTGTCTGACTGACAGAGGAAAGAGAAAATGCGGACCATGGGATGATTGACACGTCAGGCGGGAGATTCGAAAAAGCGTGACAGGCTGTATAAAGGCGTTATACACATCTTGTCAGCCACCGCTTAAAATTCTATCTCTGCCACGTCACCAATACTATCCAACTTACACAAGTTCAAAATTTACAAGAATGTCCAAAGTGATTACAAGAATGTGGAAAGAAATTACAAAATCTTAACTTCTAAATCTATCCTATGGGTCGGGAGCCGAGGTGTCTTCTGGGGCATTTTAGGATGTATCCTCGGATTCGTCATCCTCAAATTCATCATCTATATAGACTCTTAACTGCTTCACGCCATCCTCAGTCAAGGAAAACTCCGGAAGCATATGTTGCAGCGGAAAGATCAGATCATCGTACTCTTTTACCTACATATCCAATTCTTGCTTCACGTCAAGGCATAAAGCGGGTGGCTCTTAATAGATTGTCCGGACTGGGCAAATGCCAACCCTTCATTAAAGCCCATTACCCGGCCAACGCCTTCCGAAGCAGTTGTCAAGTACATAAAGCAGTCAGTAAGCTCCGTACTCTTCTTGACATGACGGATGACCTAACAACAAAACATAAGGGACACGTTAGCAGACAAAACTCGAAGTGCACAGATAAAACAACATATGAGAAACTCTTACAGAGTCAAGGCCACGGTTGAGGAAATATTGCCTTTCTTGTTCAGCACGCTCCGCCCGGGCAAGAAGCTCATGTAATTCATTTGCAGTGCGAGCCTCTGCTTCAGTACGAGACTGCAGTAAAGAATCGTACGCAGACTGCATCTCCGCAGCAGTTTTATCTTTCAACTCGGAATGCTCTTTCTGCAGCTTCAATTCAGCCTCGAGCTCCTGGATCCGGACGCCTTGGCGGGACATTTCATCCTGTGCCTTCGCCTAATCGTCCTTCTTTCTTTGAGTTTCAGCCCGGGCAGCCTCAAGAGTGGCGTTAGACCTCTCGCAGGCTTCCTTCCAACCCTGAGCAGCAGCAACACTTCGCTCTTTCTCTTGTTTGAGTGCAGCCTCGGCGTCGACTTGCTTCCACCTAGCTGCACTCGCTGCTTGGCGTTGCACTGCAGCATCCTTTTCTGCAGCCTTAACAGCTTCAGAAGCTGCACCCAGCTTCCCGCCCATTGTTCGCCACTCCCGTAAGATTTCTTGACAACAGGCTAAGCTGTTAGTCAAAGAAACGGACAAATCAGTATGAAGTTCTTGGTGAGAGCGAGTTTGTTGATACGCCATTTCAGCAGATGGCATGCAATGTTCAACAAAACTCATGCAGGTCTTGGAATTCGAAACCCGAGACCCATTGACAATGTCCCAAGGCGGGACAAACAAGTCATAGTCCCCCCCCCCCCAAACTGCACGTTCCCGAAAAATTAAGAACTTGAGGTTCCAAGACGAACGAGAGTAGAGGAAGACTGTTGTGGGGCACCTTGCGAGGAACCTCCTCCAGCCTCATGGACAGATGGTCCAAATAAAAAATCACCTCCTCCGCCCAACGTAAAAGGCGAGGAGGTAGAATAAAATTGAGGAGCAGATCGCGGGGGAGATTCATTAATCCTGAAGCCCTCTGCAGTGACTTCAGGATTATCATCTTGAAAACCAGTGGCATCCCCACCCTGGAAAAGATAATCCAGGGATTCGGTAGTCACCGGCTGAACGTTGGACCCCTCCACGGTTGTTTCAGTATGAGGGGTAGCAGATTTATCCGCCTCCTTCTCCGGAGGAGGAGACGGTTGTTTTTCAACATTCGGTGTCGGCGTTGGTAGCCTATCAACTACATGACCTTCAGCAATGGACGGATCTGCATAAGAAAATCATAGTTAGATCTCATTTTCAAAACATAATAAAAAGTTAACAAGCAAGATCTCACCAGTCACCGTCCCCAAACGCTCCTCAAGGCTGGGCGGGGTGGCGGCTTCCTTGGATGATGTGTCCGGTGCTTCTTCGTCTTCGGTCCTTTCCCGACGTCCGCAGAACTGGTGCCTGCGTCACTCGCCTGGGAAACATGGAAAGGTCTCTTCCGGTAAAGTTCTGCCAGCAAATGTGAGACAGATTAAATTTCAGAGGCATCATCTGAGCTTTCCTCCTCAAGGATGGCAGAATCATCACTTAAAATAACGATTGTCCCGTCGGAGGTCAACGCGTTAAGAGGCGGAGGGTTCAGGATGTACGCACCTGATTCGAAGATAGCCTCCGAGACAACTAGTTCGGCACGCACTTTGACTGGGAAGAGAAAATATTTAGCAGTCTTTTCAAGGATAGGCGTATCCTTTGCATCGCGAACGGTCCAACCCACGCAGCCCTTTCCATCATCCAGGGCATTCAACATTGATCCAAAACCTGAAAACAAACGCAAACATTAACAATAGAGCCTTAAAAATGGAAAGGAAGAGGAACAAAGCAGAAAAAATTACGGCCATCTAGCTCAATGAAAACAGGCTCCATGAAAGGAGAAGGCCACAAGCGGCTCATGCCCGCCCATATAAGGGCTTCCTCAGGAAGTGCCCGCATCGACGTTGGTGAAAAAGTTAGCTTGCGGAACCAGTCGCGCTTCTCATGGTCAGCGGGAGTAATATCAATAAGAGCGTCGTTGGGAGCACGACGGACTATGGTCTCCGGTACCACGTCCTCAGAAATCCAGAAGAATTTTTTCTTCCAATCCTTGGAAGTCTCCTCAGTTACATTGCCGATAACTCTATCAAGCAAACTATGGCAAGTAAACTACCCATTTCAGTTTGCCATCTTATTGAAGACAACGAACCGATCCAGTCGGGGCGCTATCTCATGTGCCATACATACAAACTCGAAATGACGAATTCGCATGACGGAACGGGGGTGAAGCTGAGATAAGTGAATCCCAAACCCTTGATCACTCGTTGAAAAATCTTTGTGATGGGAAGGCGAAAATTCCCACGATCAAAATAGTCGGCATACAAAGCCATCTTCCCAGGAGGTGGAAAGCTGGCAATAGAGTCGGCAGATGGAAACTCTGGTTCCCATTCCTGCGGAATACCATAGGACCTCTATCTCATCAACTTCAGATTGAACAGTCGCCATTACAGAAAACAATTGGTGAAATGCTTGGATTATTTCAAAGAAAAGAAAAATCGAAAGTTTCAGAGAAAGAAAGCAAGTTAGTATTCAGAAATCAAAGGCGATAAAACTTCAAAAAGAAGTTAACTCCCTCTATTTATACTCACCGCAATTAATGCGATGGGATGAGAACAGTGGAGAGAGAAAAACGGCCCCAATGAATGATCGCCACGTCACGCGGGTTAACTAGAAGTCCCTCATAAGGCACCCGCGGGACATAAGAACCATTCGCATAAATCATTTGAGGAAGAAGCACTCTCATGGCACATGAGGAAGCATCCTTGCACCCTCAAAAGTCATCCGCAAGAAGGAATACCCTTCCGCGTAAATGACTACGAGGTAATACTCCGGGACAGCTGTCAATAACTAATTACTTTCTAGAAGATTTGCCAAGATGCTTTCTTGGGAAATACGTGATCCTCCGGCCAATCAACCAGTGACACCTGGCAAGGCCGTTATAACCATGCACATGGCTAATATTACCCCTTAACCAATATCAGAAGGACGCGTGTCTAGGTTGTTATACATGCACATGCAACGTATAAGCTGAACCTATCATATGAGGACACGTGTCCAGGCGGTTATTAGAGCATCTTCTAAAGGGACAGCTAGCCCAATCACCTTCCCTCCCCCTTAGGCTATAAATACCCTCTCAATCATCATGAGGTATTCATTCACTCCCACGGTACTCTTTCAATTTACTTAAGTGCATTATCTTCGTCAGAATTGTACTAATTCTCACGTCGGAGGGTGGTTACGGGAAGACCCCCCCACTTGTCCTTGCCGTAACGAGCTCACGGTGTCTGTTTTACAGGTATTCGTCACTGGACTTTGGGCAATTGGGTTCATATCGTAATTGGCAGTTAACCGTATCCTACCCTGTTGATTCATTGGATCTAGGACCCATTAGTGGGGAGTAGATCCATGTTTCTTCAGATTACTTATCCTCAGCACCAGCTTTGATGAAGCCTGTGGATGGAGAATCCTTATACTTGTACCTAGCCATCTCAGGGAATGCAGTAAGCGTAGTCCTTGTGAAGGACCACGAAGGTGAACAACATCCGGTTTATTATGTGAGTAAAAGTCTTCTAGATGCTAAAGCGAGTTATTCTCATTTAGAAAAATTAATTCTTGCACTTATTTTGGCTTCTACTAAATTAAGACATTACTTTGAGACACATACTATTATTTTGAGAACTAATTATCCTGTTAAGAATGTGCTTAGAAAGCCGGAGTTGTCATGGAGAATGGCCAAATGGGCTGTGAAGCTGAGTGCGTATGATATTCAGTATGTGCCCATAACAGCCATCAAGTCATAAGCATTAGCAGACTTTGTAGCTGATTTCAGTAGTGACATGCAAAAGGAAGCTGACTTGGAGGTTCAACAACTGGAAGAAACTAAGGATCCTTGGATCCTCTTCACAGATGGAGCTTCCAACATAAGAGGAACAAGATTAGGTATCCTACTGAAATCTCCACATGGGGACATAATACCCCAGTCTATAGCATGTGAATTTCAAGAGACGAATAATGAAGCAGAGTATGAAGCTCTGATCATAGGTTTGCACTTAGCTAAACACATGAGGATCAGGTATCATTCAAGTATAGATAGATTCCATATTGATAGCTAACCACTTTAATGGCTCATATGCTGTTAAAGGAGAAAAATTAATCAAATATCTAGATATTGTGAAGTAATTAGCAAAATCCTTCGAATTTTTTAGTATTATACAGGTACCAAGGGAAGAGAATGCTAGGGCAGATGCCTTGGCAAATTTAGCTTCATCCTTGAAGATTCCAGAATATATGAAGATCCCAATCATCCATATACTCTCACCAGCAATAGGAGAACAAGAAGTTGGGGAGATAACGACTAACAAAGAGATTGTGCTTTTGGATCCATTATCCTCGAATAATCAAGGATCTTAGATCCTCCCAATCAAGAAATTCATTCAAGATGGAGAGATTCCCACGGCAGAGAATCCTAAATCCTTCAAACTTAAGGTATCACAATACATTTTATTTTGTGATATCCTATATAGAAAATCTCTTGCAGATCGAAGATCCTGAAATCCAAGAAGTACTTAATGACTTTCATGAAGGTGACTGTGACAACCACACTGGAGGCAGAGCCCTATTTTCTAGAATTCTAAGAAATGGTTACTATTGGCCAACTATGAAGAGAGATGCAACGGAGTACTTAAAGAAGTGTGATGCTTGCCAAAGGCATGAAAACATCCTACATCAACCAGCAGAACCTATGTATCCTATATCCTCATCATGGCCTTTCATGAAGTGGGGCATGGATATCGTGGGTAAGCTACCTAAAGCACCAGGAGGTAAAGTATTCATGCCTGCGATGACAGATTACTTTTCAAAGTGGATGGAAGTAGAAGCTTTTGTTCAAGTACCTCTACTCCAGTGCACCCTCAAGCTAAAGCTAATGGCCAAGCATAATCAATAACAAAATTATCATCAAAAACTTGAAGAAGAAACTTGGATCCAAGAAAGGCAAGTGGGTTGAAGAGCTATCATATGTTCTTTGGGCCGACATGACAACACCAAAGATTTCAACGGGCCAAACACCTTTCTCATTGGTATTTGGATCAGTGGCTGCTATCCCTACGGAGATGGTGGTTCTGACAGCCAGAACAAGCATCTGTGATCCTGAAGCTAATAATGGAATCCTTCTCGAAGACTTGGTTATTGTTGAAGAACTCAGAGACCTAGCCAAAATCAGAATGGCAACATATCAACAAATGGTATGTGGGGTATATACAATAAGAGTATAAAGATCTGAAGATTTCAAGAAGGAGATTTAGTCTTGAGGAAAGCCTTCCAGAATACAACCAATCTGGCAGATGGAAAGCTAGCACCCAAATGGGAAGGTCCATATCTGATAGAATTAGAGGCAGGAAAAGGAGCATATCACTTGCTCACTATGGAAGGAAACAAGTTAACAAGAGCGTGGAATGCTATCCATCTCAAGAAATACTTTTTCTAATCAGGGTCAAGCATCCTCAAGGGATCAAATATTACAAAAGGATCAAGGATCCTAAAATTGGTAATATCTATCTAATCACTTATTCCTTTCAGATTCTTGTTGATTTAATGAGAATATATTCTTAACGTTTGTTTTCCCAATCTTTAAGTAACAATGCAGATTTCTATGAAGGGTTCAATGATTAAGAGGTTGGTCACCTCTCCCTCACACTTAAGGTACACTATTGTGTCCTTTGGCTTAGCCCACGATTAAGGTGTGACCCCCGATGGTCATATCTTCCAAGGTTCGAAGGTTTTCACCTTTCTTATAAATTAGAGTTTCTACACTCTCGCCTGGAGCGCACGTTATCCAACGTATAGTCCGGGGGCAGCGGGACCAGTTCACTATACGTGGCTGACAATTTCGTTGTCTTCGGCTATATGGAGGATCTTACGATTTATGGTAGACGTACCTACCACCGTTTTATAACATTTTCATGTTATCTCAAGACAAAAGATTCTAGCATTTTTATGTTAGCTAAGGTTTTGGCGTTTTCACGTCACTTACGTTTGGGCAAATCCCCGTTAACACCTGTATCTTTGGGCAAGTCCCCAATTTGGGCTTGTCCCCAGTTTAACACCGGTACGGGCTTGTCGCAGTTTTTGGGCTTGTCCCCAGTTACATGGGCTTGTCCCCAATATATTTTATGGGCTTGTCCCCAGTTTGTTGGGTTTAATCCCAAATAATTTCATAAGTTATTTGCATCAGGTATCCTAAGTTCAACTATAAAGATCACAGAAGGATCAACATTTATGGATTCAAAAACCTTAATTTATTCTTACAAGGGTCATCGAAAGATCAATACTCATAGTAACTTAGGTCTAGTTAGACCTTATGGTATGATTTCTACCTATCAATTTACATTTATTTTGTTAATATCTGTGTAAACTCTATTCCTTAAGGATTTAAAATCCTTAGTTTATTCTTGCAAGGATATTCTGTCCTAAAACTTTTTACTCAAAGATATTTCTTGAAACTTTCAATAAAGCTATGATTATATCAATCTTTTTGAGAATAACAGTCAATAACTCGTAAATAGTCAAAAGATATTATTTATTAAAACTTACTTGAAATTACCAAAAGCTAACCCGGACTTCACCATTTAAACATGGACCATCCATCCGGGTTAAAGTAAGTTGTTACTAACAATTTAACCAAGTGCAGGAAAATAAAAAGCAGGGGCATCAAAGGCTTTATCCCCACAAACAGAGGATCATTCCACCTTTGTTACCCCTTGATAATTGTCTTAAGGATCATAGATCCTTTACCCTAGATTACTATTGACTTAAAATACACAACCAAATATCCTGAAAACATTAACAAAATAAAAAAAATGGGCTCAAGCCTTGTCTTTATCATCCTTCATTGCCCGCCTCCACAGCATCAGTTGTTGCTTCCTTTCCTTCATCCTTGTCACCCGCATCCTTCACACTGTTGGTTCTAGCTTCACCTTCCTCTGCAGCCTTGTCTTCGTCACCAGCATCCTCCTCTTCCTCTACACTCCCATTCTAGCCAATGACTTCTTCCACTCATCCACTTCCCAGTTAGTCATGTCAAAGGAAGGATCATTTGCCTCAGAAACGCACTAGATCCTTGCTTGGAGAATCAACTTGGCCACATACATCTTAGCTTCATCAGTTGCTGCCTTGATCCCATATTTCATCTTCATTTCCATGGCATTGACTTGGGAGTCAGCCTGTTTTTTCTCCTTTGTGATCTTAGCAACCAGCTTGTCCTTGGCAGCATCTAGAGTCCTCATCCCCGTCAAAGTATCCTCAAGGTCCTTGATGACTGAACCATAATAAGAGTGAAAACCTTGGGCACCCTACAAGTCAAAAGCCTGGGATCAACAACAATTATCTAACAAGATTGACAAGAAGAATTGAGGATCCTTACCTGAGTAATTGCCTGAGTGACCGCTTCTTGAAGATGCTTCTCAACTTCCTGGACTTCTGCTTGAGGTTCTGGTAGCTTCCTTTTCTTCCCAGACTGAGACTTAGCTCTAGTAGTCACTATGTGAGGACTAGGAGCAGGGGTGGATTTGGATGATTCCTTCTTGACTACCCTTGAAGAAATTAGGTGATCGATGTCATCAAACGAGAACTGGGCAGCATGCTTGTTGGCAGACTTAGGCATATCTTCAAAACATAACAAAACAGATAAGTTTTTCATTTTTTACTATAGAAAATCAATATACATTATCTTTATGATTATACTTACTTGACATATTACTTTGAGGTGAGATGTCTACCTGTTCAGTTTCCGAATCAGAATCAGAGATCCTGATTTTGAAAGACCGGATGATTGGGCTCAATTTAAGGAATGCAGCAACTCTATCTTTGGTTCCTGGAAGCTTGGCAAGATGTGCGAAGTTCTCAACTGTACAAAAGAAAGAAGCAAATCGGTATTTCAGCCTTAATCAATAAGCAACAATAGATACGGAAACCCTACCCCTCCTAATCCACTTAGTAGGAAGGGTGTTTCCATTTGGAATTGAATCTCAGTTGACAAAGAAAAACTGATTCTTCCAATGAGAATCGTTTTGTGTGACTTTATCGAGCGGAATCGGATGGTGAGGCTTTGATTTGAGCAGGAAGAGAGTGGAACTGTGGGTGTACAGAGAATATATGTATGACAGTTCTGAGAGTCCGAACTCAAGGTCATGGTCGGCTATGATTTCTTCAAGAGTCAGTAATACTCGCCATATCATCGGCATAGCCTGAATGTAGCTAATGCCGGTAAGAGTGAAGAATCTCTGGGTAAACTCCGGGAATGGATACGAATAACCGAGTAAAAAAGGTCAGGCTGGAAAGAAGGCCCATACCTTCGATGATTCATCGCTTGGGGTAGAAGAATCATAAGGTCTGAAAACGGTATTGGAAGGAAACAAAGATGTTATTTGGTCAATCTCGGGGTCCGTGAATTTGAAAATCTCCGATGAAGGGTTTTGCAATAACCTTTGACACTTTTCATATCTCCGTCCATATGGTTGGACGAGTTTGAAAAGAAACTATCGGTAGACATTGATCGATATTGAATATAAAAGAAAGAAAGGGATAGAGGATTACCTGAAATATAGAGGATTGAAGATGAGAAGCTTCCTGAATGGAAAGAATATAAAGGGAGCCGGTTTTTATCTTTGATCCCTAAGTTAATTATTTAATTTTTATTTAACCCCTATTTGTGTCTTTTCACCTAATCTCTTTGACAGCCTTTTTGAAATTTGAAAGCAATTTAACAGCTGTGAATTTATCATCAACCGCTAAATTGGGGGCAATTTTTAAGCCACAAATAATTACGTACTGAGGATATGTTATTCTTGATGACGTTTCTGGATCGGTTATCCTTCTAAAGAGCTCCGGAGCTGCGTCAGGATCAAGGATCCTCAGTAGTTGGTATTATTAACAATCGTTTCTTGTGTGTAGGTTGTTATTTAATATGTTCAACGACTACAAGACTTGTTCCACCTGAATTCTAGCTATTGGACTTGTCAAGCACGTGGTCAAAAGTCGTGGTTGAAGATAGTGGGAAGATGGCGGATTTGTAGGGCTTGTTTGTTAGTTGTTATTTTACTTGTCACATACCGAGGTTATGATTAAAGCTAAGGACACACGCACACATTCCTTTACTCACTGCTTACATTCACAAACACTTTGTCAAGAACACTCAAAGCAGATCACATACACTTAGATTATTTGTAATCTTTGATCATAAACTCCACCATTTGTAACACGATTTTGATATTAATAAAGTGGTGATAGACGATTTGTCATCACCCTGGGTTTTTTTGCCGGCGATCTGCTAAAGATCTAGGTTTTTTCCTCGCAACAAATCATGGTGTTCATCCTTATTTCGTTTATATACTCACCATTGTTATATTAGCACTAGACCTCACTATACTAATTTGTTGGTGCATAATGTCAGTAGTTCATAGTCTAGTGTCTGTAATCGAGTCTGTAATGTTAATTATGTTTTATATATGTCTTAAGCGAAGTTTTTAACAAGTTCGCTTAGGCGAACTTGTTAGTCAAGCGAAGTTATGGACAACTTCGCCTGAACATGCCAGGCGAAGTTGTCGTGTATAAATAGTCCTAGGTTACGGCTGTTTGAAAAGATCAGTTGTTCGTGTTAGTTTGTTCGAGTTGTTACGAGAGCTGTAACGTGTGTCTGTAATAGTATATCGTATCACGTGTTTGAGTTATTATATAACGTGTGTTCGTTTCGTGTGTTCGTGTGATTCGTGTTCTATACTCGTAACGATCTACGCAGGGATTCCGCACCTGAGTAGATCGAGATATCTCGTGCGATCCATCCAGGGAACCTAAAATTGGTATCAGAGCTTTTGCTCGATTGTGTGGTTCGGGATATTCACGCGGGTGTAGAAATCGTCCCGTTTCGACTATTCGCGGGACGTGTTTTCTGTGTTTTTGAGTCAATCTTACCTCCTACCATCGTATTCAAGCCTTTGAACCGTCAAAAACTTCGTAAAATCCAGATTTCAGATCTGCAAAAATGTCCGTGTTCATCAGGCGAAGTTGCCGTCAGGATACGTAGGGTTTCGGCGAAGATATAAGGTTAAGCGAAGTTATCCACAACTTCGCCTACCTTCTCAAGTTCGCCTAACTCAGTGAAGTTCTCTACAACTCCGCCTACCTCCTAAGTTCGCTTACCTTAAGTGAAGTTAATCATCTGTGAAGTTCTTCAGCGAAGTTAATTTGCGGCGAAGTTAAGGCTTAAGCGAAGTTATCCGTAACTTCGCCTACAGTACTTTTCAGAAAATTTTTTGATTTTTTGATTTTTTTCGGGTTTCTTTGTTTTCGAGAAAGATGTCGTCAATTAACATCTCTGAGTTAGTAAAGATGGAAGTAGAAGCAGGGTCAGCTACTAAGGCCCCAAGGTTGCTGAAGGGAACCGATTTCGTTGCATGGAAGGATCGGTTCATACAATATGTCAAATACCAGGATGCGAAGATGTGGGTATGCATCCAGGATGGTTATATTCCACCAGTTATGGAGTATGAAGGTCGTGATCAAATCAAAAAGTATAGCAAAATGGAAGAAGAAGAGAAAAAGATGTATGAGGCCGAGAGCAAGGCTCATGCTGCTATTACTATGGCTCTTCCACAAGAGATCCTTTATACGTTTAGAAAGTATACGTCAGCAAGAGAGCTTTGGGAAGCTCTTGAGAACAGATTTGAAGGGAATGTAGGAATCCGTGCTTCAAAGATAAAATTGCTCAAAACCCAGTTCTCAGTCTTCAAGTATTTGAAGAATGAATCTTTAGATGATATTATCACTCGATATTACCATCTGATGACTGAATTGAGCAACTATTCAATTTTCTACCGAGAAGAAGAAATAGTTGAGAAGCTTCTAGATGCTCTCCCACCAAAATGGGAGATGTACACTGTGCTGATGAGGGAAGACAAAGACTTTCCCACATATGATCTAGAAACGGCAGTCAACAAGCTCAGAACCTTTGAGCTTAACATGGTCAGAAAAGAGACACCTATGGATTAGGTTCAAGATTCAGGTATGTATGGAGCTAAAGTCAACACTAGCTCAGGATCGAAGACTGAATCTGCTGCCTACTACTCGAAGGGAGAGTCGGGCGCAAATTCATCACATGAGGGGCATGTGTCAGTCAACACAAATGGTGATGTTTGCTATGTAGCAGGTGGATCGAGTGGTTCTCAACCCCAGGTAAGCAAGAGTAGTTGCTCTCCAAGTATTCCCAGCAACAACTACTCCAAGATGCCTATGAGTGTCAAGTCTGCTGAAGAGCAGTTTGGTCTCTATGCTTCTTTTATTGCTTCCTATGAGAACTACATTCAGGGGAAGATTGTTGATCCAGCTATGTTGGATGAAGATTATGACCAGATTGATGCTGATGATCTGGAAGAAATGGATCTACAATGGCAGATGGCCATGATCGTGAGAAGAGTGAAGCGGTTTATGAGAAAGACTGGAAGGAAGTTTGTCGGTGGAAGGCCAGGGTTTGACAAGACGAAGGTAAGATGCTACAATTGTCAGCAAAACGGTCACTTCGCAAAGGAATGCAGGAATGAGCGTGTGGAACGAAGTCAGGGCAGGTCTACACAGCAAAGTGGGGGTTCTAAAGATTATAGTGCAATGATTTCCAGAGGAGATGGTGAATACAACTGGAACTTGCATTCTGAAGAAACTTTCGAACAGGCCAATTTGGCGAAGGTTGAAACTGAAGGAAATGAGAAGGTTACCGGAGAAGAAAAAGCTTTTATGGCAGATGTTAAAGACCAGCTCTCCGAGGTATGTTCTAAACCTACTTGTTCTAAATGCGAAAACTTGTCTGAGCAATTAGCTACTATAACTGATCAGTATGTTAGTTTGGATGCTGAGTTTAAAACTTTAAAAGAAGATCATCACTATACTAAAACAAGAGAAAATAGTTATAAAGTAAAGATAAAAGCTTGTGAAAAAGATATTAAAAGTCTAAAAGCAAAACTTGCTGAAAAAATTGAAGTGATTGATCTAAGCTATGAAGTTTTGGAAGAAAAAACCAAACTAATCGCTGATAGAGAAAAACAGATTGCTGATCACCAGGTGAAAGTGATGGAATTGAATAGAAAACTTGAGCAGTTCAGAAATTCCTCTGCTATTCTTGATCACCTTGTTAGTGATCAAGGTTCCTCTGCTAAGAGAGGAGGAATCGGTTATCATGAGGTTCCACCACCTTATAATCACAATTACACTTTTAACCCTAGTGTTCAAAAATCTGTTGACTTTGAGGTTGCTCAGACAGTACCAGTTAAAGTAACTTGTAAAGAACCAAATGTTAGTGGAGGCGAAACAAGTTCGCCTGTTTCAAGTGTTAAAATTTCTGATCCAAGTCCAGTCTCATCGGATTCGGATAAGTCATCCGAGTCTGGTAAGGCAAAAGAGGAGGTGGTATTACCCAATGGTGGAGAGAAAGATAAGACGAATAAAAAGAGTACTCCACTAAACCCGTACGTCCCACCATATGTGAGACGAACGGGCGGTAATAAAGCCTCGACATCTAAAACACCGGTTGATAAAAAAGTTGAGCATAGGTGTTGTTTTAGGTGTAATCAATTAGGACATCTTGTTGCAGATTGCCCTCTGAAGCAGCGATTCAGAGGTGTGAGGCCTACTAAAACTGAGAATAAGCCTAATAGTAATTATCATACTGCTAAAAATGAAAACCATTCAAAATTCAAAAATGTGACTAAGTCAGGTTTTCATAGAACAAATCTCAGTTTTACACTGCTAATAACCAAACCACAAGCTATAATTCTTTCAATTCACAAAGGTTTGGAAGGCCTCACAGTCAATCTACAAGGAGGTATCCTAATAGGACTTACAGGAATTATCCAGATACTAACTTTGGAAAGCCAAAGTTTGGGATGTATAGATCCAAGACCAATTGGTCTTGGGTCCCTAGATTCTAATCTTTTGCTTTATCGTGCAGGAACAGTTGAACAGGGCTGCCAATAATATTTGGGTTGTGGATAGCGGCTGTTCCCGGCACATGACGGGTAACAAAAACTTGTTACACGATTTGAAACCTGTTCAAGGAGGGAGAGTGAGCTTTGCAGGTGAAAGTGGAGGAAAGATTACAGGAATGGGAACGATGTCTAACGGGAAGATGACATTAGAAAAAGTAAACTTTGTCGAAGAATTGAAGCACAATCTGCTGAGTGTGTCGCAGATTTGTGATAAGGAGTACACCGTACACTTCACAAAGAATGAAGCAATTGTGTTACATCCTGGTTTTCAGATACCAGAGGAGTGGATTGTGATGAAGGCTCCACGTGAGAGGAATACGTATATTATGGATATGAGGTCGACTGAAATGGCCACGGAAGAATCATGCCTTATGACAAAAGCGAGCGAATCGGAGTCCGAATTGTGGCATAGGAGAATGGGGCACATTCATCTTCGGAAGATGAACGACATTGTCAAGAATGGACTTGTGCTGGGCGTTCCCTTGAAAAGTTTCAATTTTGAAGACAAATGTCTACCGTGCAAGAAGGGAAAGCAGCACAAGAAATCTCATCTCACCAAGAAAGTCAATTCAATTGTCAGTACCCTAGAATTGCTTCACATGGATCTCTTCGGTCCCGTGAATGCAAAAAGTCTGGGAGGTACTTCTTATTGCTTGGTGATCACTGATGATTACTCACGATATTCGTGGGTATATTTCCTGAAATCAAAAGATGAAACGGCTCAGATGGTGAAGAATTTGATTACCAAAGTTGAGAACGTTATGGATAAAAGGGTTAAGTTCATCAGGAGTGACGATGGAACGGAGTTCAAGAATTTTGAGATGGAGATCTTCTGCCTTCAGAAAGGGATCGAACACCAATACAGCGCTCCGTATACACCGCAACAGAATGGAGTGGCTGAAAGGAAGAACAGAACATTAATTGAAGGAGCCAGAACTATGCTGGCTGATTCAAAGCTTCCTGTGGTGTTCTGGGCTGAAGCTGTTGCTACAGCCTGCTATATCCTCAATAGAGTCTTGACGGTTAAACGACTTAATAAAACGTGTTATGAGCTTATGCATGGGAGGAAGCCCAACTTGAGTGGTCTTGAACCATTCGGGTCCCCTTGTTCGATTTTAAAGACAGATTCTAAATTTGGTGAAGTAGCCGATGAAGGAATCTTAATCGGTTATGTTGATGGGACACCCAACAGACGTGTCTTTAATACATCGACCAGCAAGGTTGAGGTGGTGTGTAACACCGATATCACAAGTTACCAACCGCCAAAACCAAGCAACGGACCTGCTGAGTTTTTCGACTATGTTAAACTTTTTAAGTCTTTTAACATACCGTATTTGGATATTGCTGAAGAAGAAGAGAGAGTTGCTACGAAGATGATCCTTGATGAGGAAGAAAATCTATTGCAAAGACAGCTGATCGATAAATGTCAACCTTCCTCATCAAATGCTATCGATACCCCTGCTGCCTCGACTGAAGAAGAATTTTTCAATCCGTTTCACTCTCAGCAAGAAACAATCATTGACGAGCTCTCTTCTAACTTGGAAGACAATCTGCATGTCGGTTCTGTTCCGACCACGAGAATTCATAAAGATCACCCTTTGGAGAATGTGATTGGTGATGTGTCCTCCGGTGTACAAACAAGACGTAGCTTGAATGAGCACACCTGTGTTTACACAAGCATTAAGGAGACAGGCATAATCAACGAATGCTTGTACACCTGCTTTATCAGCCAGATTGAACCGAAGAATTATCAAATGGCTCTCAAGGACAGCTCGTGGGTCGAAGCCATGCAAGAAGAGTTGGCTCAGTTCAAGAAAATGGAAGTTTGGACTTTGGTTGAAAAACCAAAGAATGTGCATGCGATAGGCACAAAATGGGTGTTTAAGTGCAAGAGAGATGAGAAAGGGATTATTATAAGAAACATGGCGAGGCTAGTCGTTAAAGGTTTTAATCAACAAGAGGGGATTGATTATAATGAAGTGTTCGCTCCTGTGGCAAGATTGGAAGCCATTAGATTGTTTTTGGCATTTGCTACTTATAAAAAGATGAAGGTTTTTCAGTTGGACGTAAAGAGTGCATTCCTAAATGGGAAAGTTGATGAGGTTGTGTATGTTGAGCAACCTCCGGGTTTTCCTGACCCAGACTTTCCAGACCATGTGTACAAATTAAGCAAGGCGTTGTATGGACTACATCAGGCACCTCATGCCTGGTACTCAACTTTATCAGATTACTTGCTTGAAAATGGGTTTGAAAGAGGTCAGATTGATAGCACACTGTTTGTGAAGAGACAAGGAAGCGACTTCCTGCTAGTGCAAGTCTACGTGGATGACATTATTTTTGCTGCATCAAAAGTCTCCATGTGTCAAGATTTTGAGGCCGTCATGTAGAAAAGGTTTGAAATGAGTGCTATGGGTGAACTAACTTTCTTTTTAGGATTGCAGGTTGATCAGAAGAAGGAAGGGATGTTCATTCATCAGACCAAGTATGTCCATGATGTGCTCAAACGCTTCAAGATGGAGGACAGCACTCCATTCGATACTCCAATCTGCGTCAACCATAAATTGGGTGCTGATTCTGACAATGACGCAGATGTGGACCCAACTCAGTATCGGGCTATTATAGGTTCTTTAATGTACTTAACTGCTTCTAGGCCTGATATTATGTTTGCAGTTTGTCTTTGTGCTCGTTTTCAGGCAAACCCAAAGGAATCTCACATGAAGAGTGTGAAGAGGATCTTGCGGTATCTCAAAGGCAAACCGAAGCTGGGGTTGTGGTACGCAAAAGGAGGAGACTTGGAGTTGGTCGCTTACACAGATTCTGATTATGGAGGGTGCAATCAGAGTCGGAAGTCAACAACTGGTGGATGTCAGTTTCTTGGTGGCAGATTGGTGTCGTGGCAATGCAAGAAGCAGACTTCAGTCGCAATTTCAACCTGTGAAGCAGAATACATGGCAGCATCCAACTGCTGCTCCCAGGTTCTTTGGATTCAACAACAGTTGCGCGACTATGGTCTGAATTTCTTACTTACTCCTATTTGCATTGATAACACAGCTGCTATCTCAGTAACTAACAATCCCGTGAAGCACAGTAAAACTAAACATATTGACATACGTCATCATTTTATACGGGATTGTGCTGAGAAGAAACTGATTGTGCTTGAAAAGGTGGATACGCTTGATAATTTCGCTGATTTATATACTAAAGCGTTTGACAAAACAAGATTTCAAAACCTTATTGAGCTGAATGGGATGATCCATCCCGAGTAACCATGCTTTTTATGTTCGTTTCAAAAAAAAAAAAAAAAAAAAAAAAAAAAACGTCACTATCGCTTAGAATTATGTCGGTTGCCTCAGTTTGAAGGACATGTCTTAGGATATGTTTGGTCCTCATTTCTACTTGTAGAATATGCGGATAGCCATTAACCAGATGACTGAAAGTGACCGGGGCGATTTATGATGTGTTTTCATTCTTTCGCTTAAAATTAGTCGATCATACTTAGTTAGAAGGACACATACTAGTATGTGGTCGGTCCAGCTGATCCATTGGATCTTCTGGATAGCCGTTTACCTGAAGACTTTGTTTTGGTTGGGGCGATTGATGTTAAAATTTTTCTTTTTGGGAAATGAAATTATTTTTCAAGTCTACTACTTCGTAAAAAGTTACTTTACTATGTTTAACAGAAAATTGATCCAACCTTGGAAAATGATAGATATACTGCTTTTGTGTGCTTAACTAGTGAAGTTATTAGGCTTAAAAGACTTTAGAACAGTCATTGTATGTCATGGTAGCTTTTTATGATGCGTAAAAGTAGATGTGATACAAACTAAATCTACTCGATTTTACGTGGAAACTCCTTAAGAGTTTTGCATGTCTTAATATATATCTTTCCGAATGATAGGCAGAAAAGCGATTACCCAGTCATACACAAGCCCATAAATGTTCTGATTCCCGTAAAGATAGTGTGTGAAGAAACTGCAGTGATCCAGATTCGGGACTTGCAGTTGTTTACTACTCTGAAGTCTATGTATATGTTTATCGTAAAAAAAAAAAAAAAAAAAAAAAAAAAAAAAAAAAACTTATGAGTTATTGAAACATTCTAGAGCTGACAATGTCAAGACTTCTCAATCATGGAGTAAGAAAGAGAACGGGAAGCAGATGAAGAGTACTTACAAACTTAATCAGACAATATGGGTCGAAGTCAATTCGGGGTGACTTGGGAAAAGCCAAAAACTCTTTGAGAATAGATAGGAGGCATCATAATCTCTGAGTTGTTGCCCACTTAAATTTTGAGGCATAATTGAACCTAACTCGTATCACAGAAATGATGAAAACCATTTTAAGTTATTTACCTGCCTACAACCTGTTTCTTTATGTCATAATCTAAACACGGATCTATGTGACAGTCACGTAATTAGTATGATTCCTGTTCGGATCTTTTCTAAAACGTAGTAGTCCCTTGTAAAGACTGAAATTTGATCCCTTAAACTTTAATTGTTAAAAGTTTTCTTTTTATGTAGTTGTATGCTTTTATATCTGGTTACTTGGACTTGATCGTGTCATTTAATTCTCAAAGGGAAGTTTTAAAAGTTAATTGAAAAATGTTCAAATTATAAGGTTTGATTTTGTAAATATAGGCGAAGTTGTTAAACAGGCGAACTTGTGAATAACTTCGCCTAGGCGAAGTTAACCGTAACTTCGCCTGTATAACAGCGCCCCTATATAAGGATTTTCAAAGGTCATTCGTTCATTATTCTCAAATATCAGCGAACTTATACTCTCCGATTTACCAGCGAACTTAGCGATCTTACCTGTCGATTCATCTTTGTTATCTTTCTTCGATTTCAATCAGTATTCAAGGTGTGTTTGGGTTCTTATATCTGATAATCGATGTTCATGTTGTTAATCCTAGGTTGTTTCGACAACCGGTTAATGACCTCGGACGATCGATCCTTAAACCCGATTTCAAAACTTGTCTTCACGTGGTCATGTACAACCTGGTCGTCTAGTTATCCTTAAAATCTTGTGTTTAAGAGTCCTAAATCTTCACATTAACCAGAAACATCAAGTTTTCGAAAGTTTGAAACGATCTTACTGTCGCCGATTCAGATTCAGGCGAACTTAGGGTTTGGGCGAAGTTATCCGTAACTTCGCCTGAGGCTTAACTTCGCCTGAGGCAATGTTGTGGTGAGGCGAAGTTATCATTAACTTCGCCTGGACCTTTTTACTTATTAGTTATTAGACGAACTTAAAGATGAAGCGAAGTTGTTCCCAACTTCGCCCCACCTTTAACTTCGCCTATACAGATTTTATCACAACTTCGCTCATGGTAACAAGAGAACTTTTGTTATGCCTTAACGTTTATCTAACTTGGTTCGTTTGTTGCAGATATGGCTGCTGTTGCTGGTGCTGGAGGTGCTGGTGGCGATGACGGGGGAGATAACCAGAGACAATTCTTCCCTGGGCACAACATGTACATTACCTTAGACCCAGATGCGAGTGGTGTGGAGGACTACCGCGAGATTATTACATTCCTCCTTCGCTCGCGGATATTCCACGCGATCACAACTACTCTGCCGATATCCTTACCCAATATTGAGGATTTTTGGCAGACGGTGGAATACGATTGCCGCGTTGAGCCCCCGGTTATGCGAGCAACCGTCAACAATCAAGAAGTTCAGTTCTCGTCTGAACAAATTCGGGTGGCTTTACGTTTTGGAGAGGAGACTAGGGATGACCCTACAGAGTTTGTTGCTCCGTTCCGCGATGGAGCATTTCTACGAATGGGCTATTCTGGTCTATTGGGCGATACACAACGGAGGAAGGGTTTCCTACTTGATCAGTGGTACTTCCTCATGCACGTAATGATTGTCTACATGTCTGGGAGGAAGGCGGGCACTGATGGTATGGGTGCGACCATGCAGTCAGCAATGACTGCTCTGACTTATAACAAACGTTATAGCTTTAGTCAGATGGTCTTTTATGAGATCGATAGACAGAGGAGAGCGATGGCTCGTGAAAGGTTCATCATGTATCCAAGATTCATTCAGATGATCTTGAATCATGTTGCTCCCACGTTGCTTCAACGACGTCCAATAAGATACGTGGAGAGTGTGAGCAAACGTATCTTCGCTCAATGCCGAACATCCAGCGCGAGGAGCAAGCCTGAACTGCGTCCAAGGCATACTCCACTCTTTGGGTACTTAATAAACCCGGGGTATGTGCCAGCTCGTGGGGATGAGTTCAGAGACCCGGCACCACAACAGGCAGGAGCATCTCAAGCTATACGTGCTGCTCCTGTTGTGTCACCGGAGGAGGAAGTGGACCTTGATGCAGAATTCGGAGGTCAAGGATTCTTCGATATGGATCGGGTGGATCCAGAGGAGAACGTTCAGATCCCAGTTGACCGTGTCTCGACTGTGCGTGTTACTAGAGCAGCTACGACGGTGGCTGACTCGGATCTTGATGATGTTATGGATGAGGCGAGAAGGATGTTGGTGACTCAAGAGAGGACGTTTGGGAAGAGAAAGAGGACAGATGATGATAGTGAGTCAGAAGAAGAAGAGGATATTCACAAGTTGATTAGACGTTCAAGACGGGAAAGGACAGGTGCAGGTATGGGAGCTGGAGAGACTTCAAGAGTTGTACGTTTCGCTCCGCCCGCACTGTCAGGTATGTCGATTGTTCCTACATCACTACAGGTCACAAGTTTAAGCGCCACCGATGTACCCGTGGTGGCTACAACATCATCTGTTGGCCTCCCGTCTATCACACTCCAGCTGACGACTCCAGATATCGTATCGTTGCCGCCTCCAACGCTTACTCCGTCGGAGGTTGTTGCACAATTTGTTGAGTCGACAGTCGTTGCAACTGCAGGGTTGTCGGTCACGATACCACCTGCGGTTACGTCCACAGCTGCTTCTGATGTCCCGGTTTCATCGGAAATCCCTCCTCAGTACACTCACGATTTATCGCATATGAGGTTCGATTTCGATGCAACCCTATCAGACTCGGAAAGAATAGCCGCACTGGAACGGGTCGTGGCAGAGCAGTCAAGGGTGAATCTTATCCAGACCCAGGCTATTCAGCGCCTAGTAGTAGAAAATCAACTACAGTCGTCCCTCCTGGTTGAACATGGGAAAATTATAGATGCTATGAAGGAGTTCTTGGCATCTCAGGGGGAGATGAGCTGTAAAGGCGACGAGCTCAGGATAAAGAAGAGGAATGACAGAGACGATGATCCCAATGCATCGAAAGGTGCAGGTGGTGAGTTGCCAAGAACTACTCAAGCTCTTGGGACTTCCACAGCTCAGGGGGAGTCTGCAAGCGCAGCTGGCGGTTCTGGTGGTGATGAGGTGGTGATGGTTGATGACGAGGAGATGGGAGATGATGTGATCGATGCCTTGAAGGAATTAGATGATGATATGTTGGATGATGAGTTTATGTGTGAAGATGATGTTCTACCAATTGAGGAGATTGAAAAGATTGGTGCTGAAATAGTGATTGAAGATGATGTTGAAGAGGGTGAAATAGTTGAGGAGAATGTTGAACACGAGATCCCTGAAGTTGAAAAGTCAGATGTATGTCAAGACACAGCAGGTGATGATACAGAATGGGAGGAGCAGCCTAGATGGAAGGAAGGCTATGCTCATTGGTTTATCAAAACTAAGAAGCCTGCTGTTCCAACCATGTTCAAGAAAAGTTATAATATCAAAGGCTATGCTGAATCAAAGAAAGGAATTATCTGTTGGCTATATGATGAACAGTTAAAAGTGTTCGTGGTGAAAAGATATGATGGGATCCAATACTTTAAGAGGACGTTGAAATCTCTCAATACATTGCCTGAATGTGAGGTGAAGGATTTGGCTAGATTGGGGTTGATTAATAGAAGTGACGACAACATGGCCAGAGTTATTGGGAAGATCGTGTGGAAAGAAAGTATTAAAGAAAAGAAGTTTGAGTTATTAAAGCCACAGAAGGGAAAGCTAGTGGAAGATAAAGAAAGGGGAATGAGAGCAGATGGCAAGCCTTGGATGGTAATGAAGTACAAACCGATTCGGTGTCTTAAAGATGTGTCGATGAAGACAATGCCCAAGGATGTGTTGAAGAACCTTAAATGGTGGTATGTTGATTGCCAGACTGCTGAAGCCGTGATGGAAGACGAAGACGAACAAGAAGTGTTAAGAGTGTATGATCCGATGCATCTTGTTAATTTATCGAAAGCTGATCTGCAGGTGTTAAGTGAAAAGAAGATATTTTATATTCCTGCTTGGAAAGACGAAGCGAGGAAATATCAGCGAGTAGTCACGGTATGTGTGAGAGAAGGAGTACATGCATGAAGACAAAGAGATTGAAGGTTACAAGACACGTGCTTGAAGATCAAGACATGAACCTACTGCCAAGGGGGAGTCTGTTGGTGCATAATGTCAGTAGTTCATAGTCTAGTGTCTGTAATCGAGTCTGTAATGTTAATTATGTTTTATATATGTCTTAAGCGAAGTTGTTAACAAGTTCGCTTAGGCGAACTTGTTAGTCAAGCGAAGTTATGGACAACTTCGCCTGAACATGCCAGGCGAAGTTGTCGTGTATAAATAGTCCTAGGTTACGGCTGTTTGAATAGATCAGTTGTTCGTGTTAGTTTGTTCGAGTTGTTACGAGAGCTGTAATGTGTGTCTGTAATAGTGATATCGTATCACGTGTTTGAGTTATTATATAACGTGTGTTCGTTTCGTGTGTTCGTGTGATTCGTGTTCTATACTCGTAACGATCTACGCAGGGATTCCGCACCTGAGTAGATCGAGATATCTCGTGCGATCCATTCAGGGAACCTACATAATTTGGTCAAGTTATCCTTAAACTAATTTTTGACCAAAACAATATATTAGATCTAATGGTTAAAATAACTTCTTACACTTTTTAAGAAAAAAAATACTTCTTATTATAACCTTGCTCTCTCTCTCTCTCTCTCTCTCTCTCTATATATATATATATATATATATATATATTATGTATTACTCTTTTTAAACAAAAGATGCAATAATCATGTTAAACATATTGGCTATATTTAAATCATTAGATTTTCGTTAAAGATTTCAAAAAATATTTTTATATATATTTAAATGATTATTATTATAGTATAGCTCAACTCATATTTATTTATTTAAACTAATTAATTATAAATTCGATCATATGTTTTATATGTTTAGTATATAGGTGATTTATAAAATATAAAAGTTACGGCTATTATAATTAAATGATAAAACAATAATACTGTTTTCGCAACAATAATAACCGTAGAGATCAATCGTTCAAACAATAACGTACTAATCACGAACATAAATCAAATCATATCGAAATCCTAAATTCATTATACGTGTTATGTTATTGTTAATTAATTCATAATATTATATTATTTAAACTAGGAATCTTTGACGGTAATCCTCACTTGTTTGTTGTTCCGCTCATCAAGGTGAGTAGTAATCACTCCCCTTTTCACTTATTTTAAACCTTTTGGGGACATATGCGTATTTTTAGTATTTACCTATTATACAGTGTCCACAATTGCAATTTTCTAATCCTTGTGTGTATATCAGTTTATGCCTAACTTGTTATTTGCTTACTTGTTTTATTTTACTGCATTCGGAGAGGTCCATCATAATAGTATGATCATATGACTGTTATAGTGGCTGGCATCCAATCGCATGACAATGGTTTCACCGAAAAATCATTTTTGGTAACCAATGCCTGATTCGCATGGCAACGGCTTAGCCCTTTCTTTATTATGTGGTTGAATTGTTTATGTCCTATGGCACAATTGTTTATCTCACATGAACAGTTTGCGTTTTCTTATATATATTATATTGTATTCAAATTAACTGGTGTTTTACTCACTCAGCATGTGTTGTTGACAAAGTTATTTCTATCTTATATGCATATGCAGGTTGTCGTATGAATTGAATACAAGTTGGTGAAAGCTTAGTGCAGAATTTAAGTTAGAAGAATTTTAATCAAGATCATTAGAAATATAAATTTGTTTTGTTATATCTTATGGATTATGTACTTGTTTGTATTTGATTTACATGATTATTTAATTAAATTTAATAGATATTGTCACCTTTAAATTTTTGTATGATAGTACCTTAAGAGCTGTGAGCAATCAGTTCATGCCTTGATATTTCTGCCTTAGGTTAGGATGTGACAATAATATGTGATCATATAGATAGTGACTCATGTATATCAATCACAGGAAATGGCACGAGTTGGCATATTCAACTTTTTCTTAAACCTTAAACTAAAAGAGGATCAATCCATATTATTTAAGTGTGTCATGAAATGTCTCTATCATGGAAGGAGCACATGTTGTCGACTTCGATGCCACAACAAGAAGCTCACGGGACACTCCAAGAGAAGCGTGGCACCCAAGGTACCAAAGTACAGATAATTTGAATGACGTAATTTCAATGCAATAAGAATAGCAATTGATATCATCATAACAAATATAGCACACAATAATGAGTACAATATAATCGTAATTCTATCGCATGATAAAGGTATTAACAATTGAGTCTAACATGACAAACATATCATGTTGAAGTACGGCATTTTCGTAATAAAGTAGTACCATATGCCTAAAGGCCAAACGGTTTATGCAAAGAAAGAGTTAAGAAATTCGTACCTTAAGCGATGATTCACGAGGTTTGCTAAACTCATTTACAAGGGTTCGAACCTACAAGTGAACCTGAATATTCACCCTTAGGTTTTAATACATGATGGTCGTCTGAGTATTCAGGATCACGCTTTCTATTGGCAATGTATCACCTACGTTTAAATTACGAATCCACCACTACTTACAAGACGTTATTGATGAAATGGATATGAGAGTGGATCGCTTTTCCTAACCCCCTTTCAATCTTGAATTCTTGAGTTGAAGAACCACCCAGAATTGAAAAAATTATAAAATATAAAAATATAAGCACCATAAGTCTTACGCTCTTTCTTGTTTGTTGTACACAAACTCAAAAGAGTTTTAATACATAATAATTGGAATTAAGTTCGATTTAGATTTTAATTTTTTTCTTAATCCAGTTATAATCATTAACACCATTTGTTCTCATCAAATGTGGGAATCATACAACTCTCTTACGTTGAAAAAAAATTCTTATATATATGTGTCATTTTGTCTATAATTTAATAATATTTGAGATGTGTAAGACTTTATAAATAATTACAAAGTTATTATTAGTTGTCTAGATGTCAAATGAAAGTATTGAAAAATAGCATGAGGATGAAATCTTTATTGACAACGAGACTACGAAACACTGAATCAACATAGCAAACTAAGTATTTCATACATGCAAAACAAAATACTTGTAATTCCAAAAAACATTTGATCATGCCACCACACGCCTCTTCTTTTCTAAATAATCAATGAAGTCATCGAAATACTTTTTCTGCAGTTTAGTATAGCCAAATATATGACTCAACTCCATTGCATTCACCTTGTAGATCTTCCGTTCACCATTGACTATAACCGATCTAAGCGATGCGGCCACCGACTCCTTGGTGAAGAAGCCATCTTCCTCGTTTCTTGGTATCACGATTACCACTTGTTTGTCCTCGAGTACTCGAGAATTCAGAGCTTGCTCCCTCGAAATCGGTAGCATTATTAGAGGGTGACCGAACATTAGCCCTTCCACAATGGAACTCCAACCACAGTGAGTTAAGAAACCACACACTGATTCATGACTCAGTATTTGTAACTGAGGCACCCAACTCGTCCGCACCACACCACGGTCACGAGTTCGTTCCAAGAACCCAGCTGGCAACTCATTCGAGTCTTGGGTAGTAGAACCCGCAGGTTTTCTGAGAGCCCAAAAGAATGGCAACCCGGAGAGCTCGAGTCCCAAAGCTAACTCAACCAGCTGCGTTTTGCTCACCATAAACTCGCTTCCTAACGCCACATACACCACTTGACCTTTTTGTTGACCGTCGAGCCACTTCTTGATTGTCACCCATGTTTCGGGTGGGTTGGTGTTTCGGGTGGCATTAATCCCACGGGAACCACTGGTAGCTGATGTAGCTTCTCTAAAAGGGTTAGCCATTGGGGTTCGAATTCATAAAAATGTCTTATAAACAAACACTCAGATCCCTTCAAACCCATCCCCAAACAATATGTATCTGAAACCTCGTCAGAAGCATTAACTGAAAAGTTGGTCATCAACCAATCGGCCTCATGCTTCCGATAGCATACTTTGCTTGGGAAGGGAATCCACTTCCGCGGTGTTAAGAAATCCTCAATTGTTATTCGTTTGTCTAAACCATTTATCATGCGGTCGGACGACTGTCCCAAAGAAGCGATGAGCCATGTAGAGAGAATCGAGAAGAAGGCACCTGAGATTCCAAGGCCGGCCGCGACGGATGGCAACCAGTAGGGAGCAAAATCATAAATAATCCAGTCCGGAGACTCTTCCTCTAGAAACCGAGTGACCTCTGGCTGAAGACCGTCGAAAGCTCTCTTGAGGTAATGAACACCAATAGTGCGAACGTCCATGGTCGACTCTGCATTTTCTGGAAGCTCTTGAACACGTGGAAGTGTGAGTTTAACAAGATTTATGAGCTGTGGGAGGTGGGAAGCAGGGAGACGTTGTATGTTTCTGGTGGTGGAGAGAAAAGAGACTTTGTGACCCTTTCGGGCTATAAATTTGGAGAGTTCGAGGAAAGGGAGGATGTGATCGAAAGCAAGCCATGGAAACACGGCCACATGCAGCTGCTTACAGCCCTCCGAGGAGTGGGTGCTAGTCATTTATATAAATGATAAGGGTCAGGGGATTAGGCTGTTTTTAGTTTGGATTTATGTAACTACATAACAATAAGTACATATTTATAGCAGAAAATACATACATTTATTAAAAGTTTAGAGAATTAAATATATACGTTTTGTTTGGATTTAAAGAATCTTTTTAAATACGTGATTGGATCAGAATTTGTTTCGATTCAATTCAAGTTTATCACAGCTTTCTGTACTTAATTACAAAAACTAATTTAATATGAAACTGTAAGTAATTTAAAAATATGGGTACTCTACAATATAATTTTAAAATCCTTTGTAATATATATTTAATCAAATAGTTGTCTATAATATATATAAACGAAAACATAAAAATCATACGTGTCGTGATATGGCCGCTCCTCCTTTTTTTGAAGTCACCAGATTTGTTTGATTTTTAAATGGAGCCTTCTATTGCATTTGGCCTGAATTCATGGGTATGGATCTCATCAAACCTAGATATTTTGTAAACGGGTTATAACATCTCATTAAATTAAAATCCAATCTTACCAATTACCAAATATTTGATTTAAAAATCCTACAAATGATATACTAAAAATTAATATTTGACTTTTTTGAAAAAAGAAATATATTATTTATAATTAAAATACCAATTTTATAGTAAATAAACGGGTCTTGGGTCTCATCAAACCCATATAACTTTTAAACCAGGTTATAACATCTCATTTATTTTTGAAACAATTTATCATCAAACCATAAGTATATTATTAACTTTCATACAGTAAAAACATAAAAATTCAGAAAATAAATAAATATTATAAACAAATAATATAAAACAACCCCCGTAAATATAAATGAAATCTCCCTATTTTTTTCAAGCCATTAGATTGCTTTATTTATGAATGGTGGTTTCTCATGCATTTGACCCGAATTCACGGGTATGGGTTTTACCATACTTAGATAGTCATTAAACGGGTTATATAACATCTCATATATTACAAATTAATCTCACCAAATATTTGATATACAAAAATTAATATCAGATTTTAAAAAAAGATATTATTTATAGTTATGAAACAGTTTTATTGTAAAAAAATAAGCGGGTCATGGGTCTCATCAAACCCAGATAGCTTTTAAACGGGTTATGACATCTCATTTATTTGTGAAACCCTTTCATCATCAAACGCTAAGTATATTATTAACTTCCTTACAATAAATAAAGTTAAAATACAAAAAAGATATATAAATATTAGAAACGTAAAATGTAAAACAAACTCCATAATCAAACCTTAATTTAAATTCTCAATAAGGATTTAGTTCCATTAGCGATTCTTTTTTCTTTTAAGTTTACCTAAATGAAAAGTTTCACAAAATAATATCCAAATTATAACAAATAAATATAAACGAATAAATATAAAAATTAAGTAGATAATTCATTCAACGTTTCATTAAAAATGAACATAACCCAGCATAAATTAATCAAAATAGGTTCGAGTATATTATTAACTTTTTACAATAAATAAACTAAAATAAAAAAATACATTCATAATATTAGAAACAAAAAATTTAAACAACCCCCGTAATACAGGGAATAAAAACTAGTAGAACTAATATATACGTTTTGTTTAGATTGAATATTTTCAATCAAATGGAATTTGTCTCGATTTAGTTCATGTTTATCACAGATTTCTATATATTACAAAATCAGTTTAATATGTAATTATAAAATCTACCTATCTTAATAAAGAAAAATAATTGGGACACATGTAAGTTTATGGTTAAATCTTATAACTTTTTTCCATCTAAAACTAATATTTTAATCGATCATAATATATGTCATATTCACTATCCTTTTACACTCTGTTTATATCATATCAATATATTTTTATAAAAACAAATATTAACATATTATTTTACTATGTATTCTAAAATACTTGGTAAAATCCAAAAGTCAACAACAAACCATATTTGTTAAAAATTGAAAAAAGTATAATTTCAAATGTTACATTAACATATTGTACTATGTATATTGTTGAAAATTATAAATCAAAACATAACTCGAATATGCATTCATTTTACAAAAATAATTTTTTTAATTATTAAATTATATATCTATGCTTATAAGTTTATCCATTTTTTTAAATCAATCCATTTATCTATTATTATTATTGTAAATTGTCATAAAAATTTATAAATTATAAATATATGCTTTAAATCTATCAATTTATTTTTTCGGTTAATTTAGTAAATATATACCAATCACTTTCATATATAGCAAAATTTATCATATATAATTTCTTGGTTTTTTTTATCAAGGATTGTTTCGGGTTTTGTGGAACTTAAATTTAATTTTTACAATCAAAAATTGATAAATTGATTGTTTGGTATAAGCTAACTACATTTCGGCAAAAATTTGTTACAATTCAAAAATGGGTAAACTGAGTATTTTTATAAGTTTCTGAATACAAATAGAATTATCGTCAAATTTGTTTCGGGTCCAAAGTGTTAACTTGAAAATATCAAACAGATGAAAGTTAGAATTTTAAACATGTTTTGGGTTTCAAATAATTAAAAGGTTCTGGATTTGATATATTGACCATTTTTCCCTCAACTATTAAAATTTAAGAAAAAATAATTAACACTTCCAACATGCCACCCCAGGCTTCCTTCAATGGTGATTAGAACGTTCCATGGGAAGCATGTCATGTAAAACTATGCTCAAATGAAGCGAAATATTCACAAAATTGAATGAGTTAACGTGTTATTTTTTATGCTGGCATTATGGCAAAGTCGAGAAACCCCCTGAAACTTATCAAAATCTTATTCATGGTGTAGCTCAGAAAAACATAGTTCCTGAAGAGCATCCATTGTTATAATTTAACGTTCTCCTTTCTTTTTGTGGGTTGTAAATTGATAAATATATCAATAAAGGTAACGCTCCTTCGATATTTAGGTTATGTGGTCAGAACTACTATTGTATGAGAAGTCTTCTTCCTAAATTCTTTCAGTTATACATATATGATACTTACAATGTAAATTTCAATCGAATGAACGTTCTCGGGGTACGTTTTGGAACATGCATTTTTTTATTAAGTTCATTAAGAAAATCATTTTTTGATATAAGTAAAATCAATTTATGTACACATAGTATAGGAACACGCATAAATGTAATATATTTTTTATTTACGCTATGTAATTATTTTCAATACTTTTAATTTTTTAATTTGGATAATCTCATGTATTACACGGGCTCTAAAGCTAGTTAAAAATATACGCTTAGCTTGGATTAGTTGTACAACAATGCATCATAATCAAGTCTATATTGAAGTAGTTGATATATTACTATTTATATACATTTCTAAGTGTTTTTATTTATGTGATTATGATTATAATTGTTATATATAACATAATATATATTATTTAGTTATTTTTATTATAAGTTTATATAATAATAAATCAATAATAATTATTATGTAAATATGTTTGTAATATATTAAAATAAAAAGTATATAAACAATGGACTCGTTTAATAAAAAGATTATCTAGGTGAGATTTTGAGTTCTTTTTCGGCTTCTTTAATTATACCTGCTGAGATGCATGAAACCGAGATCGATTTTGTGTGTAATACAATGATAAGAGAATGTTCCAACTAAAAACAAGATTTTGTACAAGCAAAATGCACATACCAGATTGAAGACCTTAATCTACCACAAATACAATTTTAATCGATTGTTTATTCGTTAATTTTTCATAGATGTATTTAGTGCTAAAAGTTAATGTTCAAAGGAAAAAAAGAGGTGGTTTAGCACTTATCTGGTTACATAATCATGTTATGGATCACAATTGTTACAAGTAATCATGTCTTTATCATATATCTACATAAATTGGTTTTGTGTTGAAATTTCTCTCTTTTTATATAAAAAGTGTCATTCAATATAGAGTCAATTTTATATGTATAATTTCATGTATAAAGATATGAAAAGTGCATAAACACATGTACTGATTATTCTAGCTATAATATGTTTATGTAACCATATAATATATGTTTATTTTTATCCCACTATATTTGATGAACATTACATATAAATAATTATATGGTTTTCGTATTTTTCTTCTTAAATTTTGTTCTATATAATTAGTCTCATTTGATTTTCATCTTTCAGTCACATTAGATATTTTCTTAAGAGGGACCAAATGCTTTGTAGCCATCTCCATTAACATATATAATTAGTATATAATTAGTATCATCTGGTTTTAATTTCGTCATTATGTCACACTAGATATTTTCATGAGACTCAAATGATTTGTTGCCATCACCATTGAAAGCCTATGTTAGACATGACTTGAAATATTCTGGGTTCACATGTATCTACACAATCTTGTCACATCCATGTGCCAAGCTTATTTCAAGACAAAAAAAATGTTAAACCTAACATGAAATTAAGGGATGAAGAAGTCTTTTTCTTTAAGAAGATGACAAGAAAACTAGGTTGGGCATCAATGATTATTTGCTACCTATGACGTCTTTAACTAATGGCTTTATATGTAACTTTGTTCAAATTCAAGACTAGTTTGTTAATTATTATTGTCTTTATTCTCCAACTAGGTTAGTAACCCGTGTATTACACAGACTGAAAAATAATATAACGTCAATTAAAAAATCTAACTATCTATATAATTGTCTACTATGAAATCCTATGTGCTCTCAGGTTGTTCCCCCCATTCTCGAGAGCCACCAGATTGCTTGATTTCTAAATGGAGGCTTCTCATGCATTTGACCCGAATTCGCGGGTATAGGTGTCACCAAACCCGGATAGTCTTTAAATGGGCTATAACATCTCATTTATTTGTGAAACTTTTTCATAATCAAACAATAATTTTTGCGGGTCATGGGTCTCACCAAACCCGGATAACTCTTAAACGGGTTATAACATCTCATTTATTTGTGAAATGATCCCTTAATCATAAAAGAATAATTTTCATGGGTTATGGGTCTTACCAAACCCTAATAGCCCTCAAATGGGTTATAAGATCTCATTTATTGGTAAACACTTTCATCATTAAAACCTAAGTTAATTTATCTTCTTTAAATGTTCTTTATTGTTGGTCTATCATCTTCATCGTCGGTTAACTTCCGATACTACCCACCATCGTCAACTACATCAACGTCCCCTTTTTCATTAGACAAATATTTGTGTTCATGTTTGTACATTTAAAAAAAAGACAACATGCTAGTGTCCGTTTATGTTTGTTCATTAAAAATCTAAAAAACCTACACATTTCAATTGAAAAAACCCAAACGCTGAAAAATATAATAAAACACTAATATATATATATATGTTGTTTTGGATAAAAATCTGCTAAGGATAATGTATCCAAATTCGTTTAGTGAGGATTAGTCCTATGGTGATGAAAACAAGTATGTATCGATTGCAAACACAAACACACGGATTTGTTACGGGGAAAAGCCCTTGATCTGGTTCGGATCGCCGGCAAAAAAACCCCGGGTGATGACAATTGTCTATCAACACTTTATTAATATCAAAAATGAGGATACACGGTTTGGAGAATATGATCAGTATTACAACGATAGCTAAGTGAACGAGCTGTGATAGAGAGAATGCTCACGTGTGTGTGAATACAATGTGTCTTCTAACTGATCATACTCTCAATTATATATAAAAGATAATAACTCAATGGAGTTATTAATAATAAAGGCTATTAACTAATAATCCCTAAAAATTCACCATTGTCTTCAATATAATCGTAACAACCACTTTTACCACGTGCTCCATCACTCAGGCTGCGAAATAGGGGGTAGACCAGGTCTCTTAGCCGTTACATCTGTCAAGTATAATGTTATACACTGGAAACAATCATTAGTAAATAATAAGTACTAAGGATCCTTGATCCCGACGGGATCTGACTAAGGATAACTGATCCAAGAACTTATGCCAGGATAACGTATCCACAGTGTCAAATTTCTGTGCACTAACAATTGCCCCCAAAATGGCGGTTGTGATAAGATCACAGCTGTCATTTTTCCTTTGAATTCAAACTTCCTGCAAAAACATATGAGATTTGACAAGTTAGATATAATTGTCATATTTCAATGGAGTTTCCTTGGGAACTTCCCTTCCGGCTGTATATCCTTCTCCATGCAAATCATGAACAACTAGTAACACCTGTTTAACACGGGTGGATGGTCCATTTTTTGAATGGTGAAATCCGGGTTAAGATTTTTGTTAATTGCAAGTAAGTTTAATAAATAGTATCTTTTAACTATCTGTTGATTGTCTGTTATTTTGAAAGTTTGTCTGATATAGTTTTAGACTTGTTGAAAGTTTTGAGAAATATTCTTTAGTAAAAAGTTTTTAGGATAAAATATCCTTGCAAAAATAAACCAGGATCTTGAATCCTTATAAAAATAGATTGAGAATAATGAATCCTTATATCTATGAAGATATAAACTGAAATCAAATAACTGTATACCGATAAACAGAAATCATACCGTAAGGTCTGGTTAGACCTAAGTTACCATAAGTATTGATCCTTTTTCCATCCTTATAAAACTGAATTAAAGGATTTTCAATCCATAAGTATTGATCCTTCGGTGATCCTCAGAATCTAATTTATGATACCTGATGCAAATAACTGATGATATTATCTGGGATTAAACCCAATAAACCGGGGACAAACCCATAAAATAAACTGGGGACAAGCCCGTGTAATCTGGGGACAAGCCCGTGAACTGGGGACAAGCCCAAACTGGTGTTAAATTGGGGACAAGCCCAAAAACTGGGGACAAGACCAAACTGGGGACTGGCCCAAGGATACGGATGTCAACTGGGGACTTGCCCAAACCGGGATTTAGCCCAAACGTGAGTGACGTGAAAACTCCAAAACCTTAGCTAACATGAAAATGTTAGAAACCTTTGTCTTGAGATAACGTGAAAACGTTATAAACTGGTGGTATGGTACTTCTACCATAAATCGTAGGATCCTCCATATAGCCGAAGACAACGAAATTGCCAGCCACTAAGCGTGTACTGGTCTCGCTGCCCCAGACTATACGTTGGATAGCGTGCGCTACAGGCGAGAGTGTAGAAACTCTAATTTATAAGAAAGGTGAAAACCTTTAAACCTTGGAGGGTATGACCATCGGGGGTCATACCCAATCGTGGGCTAGGCCAAGGAAAATAGCGATGTACCTTAAGCGTGGGGGAGAGGTGGCCAACCTCTTAGACATTGAATCTCTTATTGAAACCTGCATTTTTACTTAAAAACTTGGAAGAAACAAATCGTTAAGAATATATTATCCTTAAATTAATAAGAATCTGAAAAGGATAAGTGATTAGATAGATGTTACCGATATTAGGATCCTAGATCATTTAAGGATACTCGATCCTCTTAGGATACCTGATCCTGATCAGAAAAAGTACTTCTTAAGATGGATAGCATTCCATGCTTTTGGTAACTTGTTGCCTTCCATTGTGAGCAAATGATATGCCCCATTTCCTGCCTCCGACTCGATAAGATAAGGACCTTCCCACTTGGGTGCTAGCTTTCCATCTGCCGGGTGGTTGATTTTGGAAGGCTTTTCTCAATACCAGATATCCTTCTTGAAATCTTCTGATCCTTATATTTCTGTTGTATGCCCCAGCTACCCTTTGTTGATATGCTGCCATTCTAATCTTAGCTAGGTTTCTGAGCTCATCAACAGTATCTAGATCTTGGAGAAGGATTTCATTATTGGCTTCAGGATCACGGATGCTTGTTCTTGCTATAGGAACCACCATCTCTGTTGGGATTACTGCCTCTGAGCCAAATACTAATGAGAATGGTGTCTGGCCTGTTGCATTCTTGGGTGTTGTTATGTCTGCTCAAAGAACGTAAGGTAGCTCTTCGGCCCACTTTCCCTTCTTGGATCCTAGTTTCTTCTTCAGATTATTGATGATAATTTTGTTGCTGGACTCTGATTGACCATTAGCTTGAGTATGTACTGGAGTAGAAGTTATCATCTTGATTCCCCAACTATCACAAAAGTTAGTGGTTCTTTTCCCGATAAACTGGGAACCATTGTCACAAATAATTTCCGAGGGAATACCAAATCTAGTAATAATATTTCTTTTAATGAAAGATATCACCTCTTTTTCGCGTACTTGAACAAAAGCTTTTGCTTCTATCCATTTTGAAAAGTAGTTCGTCATTGCAAGCATGAATACTCTTCCTCCTGGTGCCTTAGGTAGTTTGCCTACGATATCCATACCCCATTTCATGAAAGGCCACGAAGAAGATATAGGATACATATGTTCTGCTAGCTGGTGGAGGCTGTTTGCATGTCTTTGACAAGCATCACATTTCTTTGAATACTCCATTGCATCTCTCTTCATTGTTGGCCAGAAGTATCCAGTCCTAAGTATCCTGGAGAATAATGCTCTTCCCCCTGTGTGGTTGCCGCAATCGCCTTCGTGGAAGTCTTGAAGTACCTCTTGTATTTCAGGATCCTCAATGCATCTCAGATAGGGACCTGCAAGAGATTTTCTATACACAATATCTTGTAAAATAATGAATTGTGATACCTTTAATCTGAAAGCTTTAGGATTTCCCCTGTAGGGATCTCTCCATTTTGGAGGAATTTTTTGATTGGAAGGATCCAAGATCCTACTTTTGAAGAGGATGGAGGATCCGTATGTTCTCTTGTGCAATCCACTGTTATCTTCACGGATTCTTGTTCTCCAATTGCCGGAGACAATATATGAATGATGGGTATCTTTACATCATCCGGGATCTTCAACGATGATGCTAAGTTTGCTAAGGCATCTGCCCCAGCATTCTCTTCCCTTGGTACCTGTATATACTAAACAATTTGAAGGATTTTGCCAATTCCTTCATAATTTCTAAATATTCTTTGTTAGCTACTAACAAAGAATCTATATATATTTGAAGATACCTGATCCTCATGCTTTTGGATAATTGCAAACCTGCGATCAGAGCTTCATATTCTACTTCATTGTTGGTGGCTTGGAATGCACATGCAATGGACTGGGGTATTATGTCCCCCTGTAGCGATTTTTGTAGTATGCCCAAACTTTTTCCTCTTACATTGGACGCTCCATCTGTGAAGAGTATCCAAGGATCCTTGGTTTCTTCAAGTTGTTGGAACTCTAGATCAACTTCATTTTGCATGTCACTACTGAAATCAGCCACAAAGTCTTCAAGGGCTTGTGATTTAATGGCTGTTCTAGGCTCATACTGAATATCATATGCACTCAGCTTCACAGCCCACTTGACCATCCTACCTGACATTTCTGGTTTTCTAAGCACATTCTTAACATGATAGTTAGTTCTCAAAATAATAGTACGAGTTTCAAAGTAATGTCTTAATTTAGTAGAAGCCATAATAAGTGCACGAATTAACTTTTCTAAATGAGAATACCTGGCTTCTGCATCTAGAAGACTTTTACTTACATAATAAACGGGATGTTGTTCACCTTCATGATCCTTTACAAGGACAGCACTTACGGCATTTCATGAAACAGCTAGGTACAGATATAAGGATTCTCCATCCACATGCTTCATTAGAGTTGGAGCTGAGTATAAGTAATCCTTCAAGGCTTTGAGCGCAGCCTCATGTTTTTCCGTCCACTCAAACTTCTTATTCTTTCTAAGAATGTCATAGAAGTCTTTGCACTTCTCGGAGGATCTTGAGATGAACTTGTTGAGAACGGCTATTCTTCCCGTGAGCCTTTGGACATCCTTAGCATTTGCAGGAGACTTCAAGTTGATGATGGCTTCAATCTGCTCGGGGATTGCTTCAATTCCCCTCTTAGTTACCATATATCCCAGAAACTTTCCAGCCTTAACACCTAAGTGGCATTTTGACGGATTCAGTTTCATGTTATATTGGTCAAGGATATTGAATGCTTCTTCAAGGTCTCTAAGGTGATCCTCAGCTTTCTTTGACTTTACCACCATATCTTCTATGTATACTTCCATAGTCTTGCCCAACTGATCCTTGAGAATCATGTTGACTAGTCTTTGGTATGTTGCCCCTATATTTCTTAGTCCAAACGGCATAGAAGTATAACAGTATATGCCGGTAGGAGTCATGAATGTTGTATCCTCTTGATCAGATGGTTCCATCTGAATTTGTTGAAATCCAGAGGAAGCATCCAAAAAGGTAAGCATTTCATGTCCTGCCGTTGCATCCACCATGGAATCTATATGTGGTAATGGGAAAGGATCCTTGGGGCATGCCTTGTTTATATCTGTAAAATCGACACACACCCTCCACTTTCCATTCTTTTTTGCAACAACGACCACATTAGCTAGCCATCGAGGATACTGAACCTCTCTGATCATACCGGCCTTAAGAAGTTTTTCAACTTCTTCTTGTATGATCGTGTTCCTCTCAGGAGCGAATTTTTTTCACTTCTGATGGACGGGTTTAATTGATAAATCAAGGGCCTAACTTATGAGTAATTACCTCCTTTGAAATACCTGTCATGTCTGAGTGCTTGAAGGCAAAGGTAGATTTTCTTCGCCTTAAGAAGGATATGAGAACCTCCTCGATCTTGCTAAGGATACTGGATCCTAGGTACACCTTTATCTCTGGATCCTCGGGGTCAAAAGATACTTCTTAAGGTCTTTCTCTCGAGCTTCCAGTACGTCCCTAGGATGTTGCTGTAATTGGTATGCTATAGTTTGCTTGGTCGTTGGCTTCATCGATGAAGAACAATAGTTCTTGGCCTCTGCCTGATCACCAAATATCTTCACAACTCCCCACGGAGTAGGTAATTTGATGCATTGGTGGTAAGTTGAGGCCACCGCCTTCATTCCATGCAGCCAGGGCCTGTCTAAAATAACATTGCAACAAGAAAGGTTATCAATAACACAAAATTTTTTATATGAATTTAACCCTTCAATATAGATTGGGAGGCTGATGTCCCCCAATGTCTTCTTGGTTTCTCTACTTAAACCGACTAGCACTGATGTTCTAGGAATGATCTCCGAATCCGGTATATTCATCTTCTTGAGAACATCATGCTGGATAATGTTGACCGAGCTCCCACCGTCAACTAGAATCCTGCGTACATAATGGTTAGCGATAAATAAAGTAATAATCAATCCGTCATGGTGAGGATCCTGTATGTTTAATTTATCTTCCTCATCGAAGAAGATCCTTTTATCTGTTATCAAAGTAGTGGATATGAATGGTCGTTCCCCCTTCTCCATCTTGGTTTCTTTGGCCAGTCTATTAGCTGCGGAGAAGGAAGTACCACATATATCCGATCCACCGGAGATGAAGTTGATTACTTGTGCATCTGGTGGGGGCGGATTTGCTTTTTGCGGGATATCCTCAGGATCCTGGATCCTTGACTTTTTTCTTCCCAATAGTTCTTTAAAATGGCCTTTGCTTAGGAGGTATCCAATTTCCCTCCTTAAACCAATACAATCATCGGTCTGATGGCCAAAGTCTTCATGGAATGCACACCACTTGGACTTGTCTTTGAAGGATGTTGTTTTCTCAATTTTCCAAGGCTACCTTGCTTTCTCTCCAAGATCCTTCATGGCACAAATCAAATCATGAGTATCAACAGAGAAGCAATATTCAGAAATACTTGGGTAGTCCTCATCATCATCTCCTTCTTCAACTGCCCGGACGTCTTGGTTGTTGAACTTGGAGTAAGGCTTCCTAAATGAGGATCCTTGTTTCTGGTTAGGTGACTCTTGTTTTGTTGGAATCCCTAACCGTTCTTGGATCTTCTTATCATCCTCTAGCCTTATAAATCTGAGTGCCCTGTTTCTGACTTCATATAAAGTCCTGCATGGAGTCATCACAAGATCATCATAAAATGGGGAGCCCCTTTGAAGTCCCATCTTGAATGCTTCAACAACCGTAGCCATATCAAGATTAGGTATTTCTAGGGCCTCCCTGCCAAACCTTGTAACAAAATCCCTTAAGGATTCATCATAAGGTTGGAAAACTCTATATAAATCACTAGTTAACTTCTCAAATTTCCTACTACAAGAAAACTGGCTGTTGAACAAGTTAACTAAGTGTGAAAAATATGTAACAGAATAAGGAGGAAGACTTAGCAGCCATTTAAGTGCAGATCCTGTTAGTGTGGATCTGAAACCCTTGCATAGACAAGCTTCCTTAAGTCTTTCAGGAATTGGATTGATCTCCATCCTTTCCCTATACGGAGCCACGTGTTCTTCCGGATCAGTAGTCCCATCATACACCTTCATGTTGGGGGTTTGAAAGCGTTTCGGGATCTCCGCATCGCATATCAGTGGAGCAAATCTGGACAGCTTGTGGCTCCCTTCTGGTATTTCAGGAATTGGACAGACCACTCCTGGCACGCTGGATATCATATCCTTAAGCTTCTGAAGTTCCCTAGCCATAGCCTGATTGATACCTGTATCCTATATAGAGCCAAGGTTAGTGTCTGAGGATATGTGATTATAGGCGTTACCTCTTGGTTGGTTGAACGTTGGCATCCCAGAAGTGTAGTTAAGATAAGAGGCATCTGCTACAGTAGCAGGTCCACTAGAGGCAATGGTCTGCATGGGGATGATGTCCCCTTCATGGACCTCAGAAGACCTTTGATGGTGAATTCCTGAGGATCCTTTATTCTGCCAGAAGGATCCTTGAGGTTGGGAGCTGAAGGATCCTTGAGGATACAACCCAGAGGATCCTGGTTAAAGGATGGATGATCCTTGTTGAAGGAACAAGGATACTTGAGTTTGCTGACCCATGGACCCTTGTTGAAGGATAGATGATCCTGGCTGAACGAACGAGGATCCTTGAGTGTGTTGACGCATGGACCCCTGTTGAAGGATAGATGATCCTGGCTGAAAGAACGAGGATCCTTGAGTTTGTTGACCCACGGACCCTGGTTGAAGGATAGATGATCCTGGCTGAAAGAACTAGGATCCTTGAGTTTGTTGATTCACGGACCCTGGTTGAAGGATGGATGATCCTTACTGAAGGATCGAGGATCCTTGAGTATGTTGAGCCACGGATCCTGGAGTAGTGAAATCCAGCACCCTAGGCATCAAGGGAGTCTGATCCTCCACTGGTCTCTTTCTTTTCTTGAGATTTTCAATTTCATGTAGGATCCTCTGGTTGATTTTGTTCTACTGCTCCATGTATGCCTTAACCTGTGAAAACATTGCAGAAACATCTTTGTTAGATTTGACCACCGAAGTGGCAGCAGTGGTTTTTGGGCTCTGGAAGACTGGAATTTGTGTCTTGTTTCTAGCCGTGGTGGTCCTTGGTGCTCCCCGTATTTGGAGAAGGCATCAGCGGCAAAGTTCTAAATGAGAGAGAAACCGAGGATGGCATGGTTGATGAAGTAGAGGTTGATTGAGAGGCCATTGATGGTGATATGGGTATGAAAAGTTGAAAATTGATAGGAAATAATCTGGATTATAGCACCAATTGCCCCACGGTGGACGCCAAATTGTTTTGGATAAAAATCTGTTAAGGATAATGTATCCAAATTCGTTTAGTGAGGATTAGTGTTGTGGTGAAGAAAACAAGTATGTATCAATTGCAAACACAAACACACGTATTTGTTACGGGGAAAAGCCCTTGATCTGGTTCGGATCGCCGGCACAAAAACCCCGGGTGATGACAATTGTCTATCACCACTTTATTAATATAAAAAATGAAGATACACGGTTTGGAGAATATGATCAGTATTACAACGATGGCTAAGTGAACGAGCTGTGATAGAGAGAATGCTCATGTGTGTGTGAGTACAATGTGTCTTCTAACTGATCATAATCTCAATTATATATAAAAGATAATAACTCAATGTAGTTATTAATAATAAAGACTATTAACTAATAATCCCTAAAAATTCACCATTGTCTTCAATATAATCGTAACAGCCACTTTGACCATGTGCTCCATCACTCAGGCTGCGAAATAGGGGGTAGACCATGTCTCTTAGCCGTTACATCTGTCAAATATAATGTTATACACAGGAAACAATCGTTAGTAAATAATAAGTACTAAGAATCCTTGATCCCGACGAGATCTGACTAAGGATCACTGATCCAAGAACTTATGCCAGGATAACGTATCCACAGTGTCAAATTTCTGTGCACTAACATATGTATTAAATGAAAACAAAACTACGTTAAAAAATAAAATAAATCATCATAAAATAGCAAAATGATTAAAACAAAAACTTGAATAAACCCCCGTAACACTGGAGGATCAAACTAGTGTTTATATATTCAATACAAGTTATAGATGTTAAATCAAAATTGAAGTATATGTCATAGTATATGAAACCATTATAATTATTTAAAAAATAAGATAATGTTTTCATTTCTTCAATTAACCAATTATTAAACCTGTAACATTGCATAAATTATATTTTATCAACACGAATATTGGTGAACAATTTCATGATTTTTGTATTTTTGTATATATAATATGAGACAAAAATCCACAACTCATATGTGAAACCCAAAATAATAGCAACAAGTGCAATATATAAATCATAAATAAACGAGGCTCCTTTGTAATAGGTAAAACTACGGGCTTCTTTATCAAAGGATTCGTCAATGAGGGTCTCATTGTTGACTTGACCAAGAAGAGACCCCTTAAAAGATGTTTCACCTTAAAGACTTTTTATAATAAGTAATATAAAAACAACTTTTAAATAATGCAAAACACATGCAGGAGTTAATCCAGAGGGTTAAAAACAGGTGCATGTGTGTATGCAGGGTCACATCAATTTTTTTTCTTTTTTAATAACATCATTTCTCATCATTTTTCTTGCTTTGGAAAAACGTGAATCTTATGTTTCGGGGAGTTAAACATACTTGAATAATATTTTTATTATTATTTTTAACAACCCATGTGACCATGTTTCCTATTTTACAACAAATGAAGATTAAAGTAATGTTTTTTTGTACAAAACTTATTCTCAAACCTTGCTTCACCTTGATCATAGAACAGAAGCATGTATCATAGCTTCTTCAAAATACTTTTATGTTTATTTTTTAAATCTATGTACATGTTTATGGCAATTAAATAATACATTATGTTTGTATGGTGGCCTAACCAATATACTTGAGTTTCCTTATGAAAGACATTCACCCTTAAGTACCACCAATATTGATTTTCTCTCCTTTTCCATCAAAAGAGAGAAATAATGATGTTTATATATACACACACATCATTCTTTTATCTTTTAGTTTTTGTTTTATTCTCATTTTTAGAAATACATACTTTGATGTTTTGGTGGAACTTCAAACTTTGATGCTGATATAAACCAATTCTAATAACCTATATGGCATGATAAAGTAATGTAAACATAATGAAGAGGACAACTCGACTATTTTCGTTAGGAGTGGAGCATCCAACGAAGTTTTTCCGGAGTCAAAAGCAATAGAAAATCTTCGATTACATCAGCAAGGTTTGGTTGTTTCTTTGGACGGAGTCACAGTAGAATACTTGTTGTCCTAAGCTAAATAAGCTTGACCGTAAGCGAATGGGTCTCAAAGCTGAGTTGAAATGACTCAAATCTGAGTAGAAGGGGCTCAAAGTTGAGCTACTTCGCTCCCCAATTTCGCCAATCGGATGTGTATAGATCTAAATATCGTGTAGGCGTTTGCCATATTCTTCAAGCTTTGGCTCTTCAATGCATGCTCTCGGGAGAGCATTTCAAGATTCTTGACGTTTCAAGGCTCGCCAAAGAATATTTCAAGATTCTACTTCACGGAATATTCTGAAAAGTCAGAAAAAGAATTCGACAACAGAAAAACGCCGGAGAAACTAAACTAGGTTGGTGCTTTTTTATCGAAACAGTGGAAGGACAACAACAAGAACCTTTTGATGGAGATACAACGGCGACGACAGTGTATTTGATGGTGGCCGTCGCCTGAGCCGGAAGGAAGCGGTAGTGGCATTCCCTTTAGGCTATGATCATGCATTCTTCTTTCAAGGTTTTGGTGACACTTTCAATCAAGCAGTTCCCAAGGATGGCGCCAATATTGGAACCCTAGAAGAATTCTTGAGTTATAGATTACTTGAAGAATGGTTGATCATGTTTGTAATTTAAAGTATAGATTTTATTTCTGTATATCTGCCCCTTTACAAGCTTCTCATCCCTCCTCTCTTATAGGAGAGAAGGGGAGTTTGTTTACATGGGGTATAATATTGAAATCCTAGGTGAAGGGCTATCCCCCCCCCCCCCCCCTCGGTCCCTTTGTTTCCTTGCTGAGTCTTCCTTTTCCCCCATGTATCCATTATATCTTTAGCTGGTCCAGAAGAGAGGCTCCCTAAGCCTTTCACCCAGGCCAGGCAACAGCATCTGCCCCAACTGTGATGTGACTTGACTCTGACTTTATTTTTTCTTTATTTCTTCCTTTGTTGGGCTTTTGTTGGCCGTTCTCCTTGGGTCATATATATTCATTTTATCAGGGCCGTTTTGTGAGCTCGTATTTAGTGCAGGCTCTTCATTTTCGTAGTGCTAACAAGAAAAGGTAATCGAGCAAACTTGGCCTTGATGACTGTCGTTTGAGTCAATTAAAAACCTAATTATTCTAAATAGTTAGAGCAAGTAGGGTATCATATCACAAGGAGTATGTGGTCAATGTATTCGTGTAATAATTTCTGATTATGAAGTGACTGGTTTTTAATGCTGATCACATAAACAATTTTTAGTAAATGTAGAGAACTAAGCAATGAACAAGTAAATGAATTTCAAACAGTTAAAAAAGCAAATCACACTCGGGAATTCAAGTAAGCAACCAACAGTATCTCATGCAACCTAACAGATTAATTATTAACGATTAACTGAAAACTGATCAATCAGACAAAACCTTAGACATCAACAATTTCTTTACACACGGCACTGGCTATCAAACAGTCCTTGCCAGTGTGACTCAGTTAAGGGCAATTGTACGTTTTATCGTATTCAATCTAACCAAACAGTTATATGACTAATTATCTAGCAACTGGTAACAGATCGTTCAGACCAACGTAAACCTAAACCGACCGAACACTCAGAAATACCAAACATCAATAATCATATATCAATCATCAATAATAACATAATAGTATTCTTACTTACATGAGAAAAACTGTAAAGGTTACAAACTATACATCCCGGGTGCGATTCTATGAGATTAGCCGAGCCGCGACATCATCAAATCGTCAGTATAGATGATATGGATCATAGATATGGTCTTGACACGAGCTAGGATAGTGGAATCGCCTATTGGAACTGCTGGAAATCACCTTTCTTTATCAAAAACGGAGTTAGGGTTTTATCTTGATGAAAAAGATGTTATAAACCAAAAATCCCGTCTGCACACCCGTCGCGGTATGCGACGGGTCTTCAATGGTCATTCGCGTACTGCGATTGACCAAAATGTCAACATTTAATTACTACCCATCGCGGTTCGCGATGGGTTCTTCAGCAGGCCCATCGCGTACCGCGATGGGACCCTGTTACAACAATCTTTAATTATTTCATCGATTTGCGTGCTGGACATCCCGGGTCTTCATTTCATGTCACAACAGGTCCATATTGAGTACTTTACCGCCTGTGACCTGAAATCCAATAATACACGTATGAAGTATCGATAGTTATAGAATAAACAGTTAAAACTAAACAATAAACGAACTAAAACATATACAAATTAACCGACCATCACATCCCCACACTTATCTTTTGCTTGCCCTCAAGCAAAACTCTAAAGCAAACATCGACCTCCATCATAGGTATGTAGATTATCGCCATTAATACTAGTAAGGTTTAAGGTCATACCCAGTTTCCCAGACTGACACTGTTTTTAGATTTGACATCTCACAAATGCGGTTAAATGATATAATAAAAACAATAGAGCCGCCCAGACAGGTGTACTTTGTTTCCGGTTAAGGCACACATGCTCATACCACTCGTAATATAACATCTCTCCTCTCGGTTTAATATATGGACTAGCAAAAGATGTGCCAGTATCGCTCTGCTCTTAGTATCACTCATAAGTATATATTAATCCATCAAGCTGCTTTGGTGCAAATGCAAATCAAGAGGTCTTTAAAGGGTTGTAACGGGGCCAGGTGTAAGGGTATGGAAGGGAAATATTTAAGTAGCTCAAACGATCCGCCCGGCTTATTACAAAACATCTAAATAAACAAAACTACTATACAACTAACTGACTGATTATATACATCTAAATAAGAAAACTAACAATAAACTGAATTCACAATTTTTTTTAACATAAAAGAACTTTAACGAACTACAGAATACATAACTGAATATAAGCAGACATCTTTTTGTCTTTTTTCTCATTTTTTTAACCATAATAACGTGATGCTTAACAATAGGACAAATACAAATACAAAACAAAATCAAATACTATTACAGTTACAAATAAACCTAGTAAGCCGAATCATCTCGTAACATAATGTTGGGGTTAAACAAACGAAAAAATGAGTCCAAGAAATGTTTTCTAAGGGACCCAACCCCCCGCCCCTCACATAAACCATCCTCATATGTATAATATATGAGGCCCCAACCACCCAGTACCCACACTCACGCTCATCCAGACGAGGCTTAACCTAGTTGCCTCTATCACTTTTGCATTTTGCCAACTACGATCCCGTAATCCATGAACATCAGTGAAAGCACTCAAATGACATGTGTGTACTATATATTATATGTGTATTATATATATTTGGGTCAACTCACACACGTACCGGAGGGATAGGGTTGACGATATAAACATGTGTACATGTCCCCATGACTCGTTATCCCCGCCTAAACGACCCCATTTTCAACTTCTCGTTATAAAACATTTATGAGTAAGACTAATGAGACGCTGAAAAACCAACCATGACCATAAACCTATGACTTGGCATTAATAACAATAATTAACAGTTAACAACTTTGGTTTCTGAACACTCTTCGAGGTACTATCGGGCTAAAATTTTTCAAATTTCCCCCATCCCCACACTTGAGGTTTACATTGTCCTCAACGTAAGAACACTTAACATTGTCCTCAAAGTTAAAAATGATATAACGATTAATGAACATTTGAGGGACGGGGTTGAAATTGACTTTTTCGACTATTAAGCAATTTTTAAAATTCGGGGCTCAGGTGTGGCGGTAGTACTAACAATTATACAATTACACTTTTAACCTTTTAAAGTAATAAAAACAAAATTAAATTATGAAACTGAAATCACCTGATATCAACGTGACTGGAGAAGGACCAGTCGGCTCGCGAACTCTCATAAACACTCGTATACTCTGGTCTCGACCAAGTACCAAACTGACAATCGAACCTGCAAAATCTCGAGACATGTAGAAAAAAGCTTCTCACAAATGTAAGACATAGGTCTTTTAAGAGTTATGAAAATGAATTTTTGTTAATTTTATTAAAACAATTACCGAGCCAAATTAAGTCGTTTCATAATAAGTTATGTTAAATTAGTTAAAAACGTTAAAAGACCTAACTCACTTTCATAGGAATCACGATTGCATTTAGCATATGCAACAAGCCCTGTAAATCCCCCGGTAGCCCGGGAGGACGAGTGGGGTCTCGTGAGAGTTTATAGAGAAATACACCCACAAAGTTCGATTACAACAAAATGTACAAATAAAATCAAACACAGCAGCAATCAAAGATATATAAACATATAAGCCCAACCAGTTACCCATACATGAATCCCCAAAATATAATATGATATAATGCAGACCATGATACTAATAAAAACAAAATAAAGTGAAAAAGGGTAACCAAAAAGCTACTATACTGGCGGATCATCATCTGCCTCGTCCTGCGGATCCACCGGCGGGTCCACCATAATGATCAATGACTGTGGGAGCGGTACCTGCGAAGCAACAAATAATAAACGAAAATACTCATCATATCGGGCCCGCTGGGCCCTCTGCTCCTCCGGGATCTCCAATTGCCACTGATATATCATATCCAATGTGACGGGCTGCCGCAGCTGGCGTGATGAAGATGCTGATGCCTCTCGGAGAGGATGTTTCTGCTGCGGTAGCAAGATATGTGGAGTCGGACGACGCTGACGGCGTGTCGGAGTACCTCTCTGAAGTGAAACTGCAGCGTCCGATCCCTCTGGTGGTGGTGCATGTGAACCCTGTCGGACCGGGACTAAAGCTACTGGATCATGCTCCTCAACGATCCCGGCCCGACGGGCCTCCTGTATCACAAAAACACCTGTGGCTGGCCCCAACGTAAAATATCTAGTCAGATAGCGCTCAAATACCCCAAGTCGCTCGGCGATCCTCGTAATATAAGGCCCTAAGGGTAAGCGTGCCTAGGATCCCTGAAGTCTGCTATCCCGAGCGAACGACGTGAGCAGGAGCATCGCCACATTGGCTGGTCGCTGGCCAAGGATGGAATATAAGCACACCAGATCTAAGTTGCTGCACTTCTCGTGGCCCGAATGTCGGCCAACGAGAGTGCAGGCAACGATCCTGTGGATGTAGCGATGGACGGGGTCCCGAATAGACGACTCCACAACAGCACTGGAGTGGGCCCCGTCGGCGATCTCCGCCCAATACTGGCCGAGCTGGGCCTCCGTGAGCCAGTGCTCACGGGGGTCCTGAGTATGTGTTGTGTAACCACATATACTCTGTAGGAATGCAGGCGCCTGAACCTCCTCGGCCGTATAAAATCCAGTGGCCACGGCGAAGTCTATGACGGGCATCTCGTACAGCTGTCGTCCTTGTGAGAATGATACCGCGCGTGGCTCACTGAACTCCGTGTGGGTAAAGTTTAAAGTCGAATAAAACTCACGTGTGAGCTCGACATACAGAATCGAGTCACACGCAAGCACATCTGCCCACGGAGTAGTCAATAGTGCATGTACCTGGGTGTCAATCTCCAACTGACACAACAATGTCCAATCAAATGAACGGTGGTGAAGAAGCTGCATTTGTCGTATCCGCTGCAATCTGGTATACTCCTCTGATGTCAAGTCGAATCGAAGAACCTGATGAGGTATACGTCCATCTCCCATAATATTCGCTGGCTCAACGCCAGGGACAATCTGCACCGCATTGCTACCGTAACGGATGACACGCGGGTCAATCCGCTGCCTCTTGCGCCGTGCAGGCACTGGTGCATCAGCCATATCTGCAAAATCAAGCAAGCAAGTTAAATATGAAAATAGGTGATGTGGTGACGACCGTATAGAATTTCGGTCGTGGTCGTCCCACATAATAAAATAATACTAAAATATTAATAAAATATTAAAATAAAAATAAATAAAGACGAAAATTTCGGGGACACCCTGTGCGTATTTTTGAAAACTAGATTAACCCGCCAGAATGGAGATTGAGTACGGGCGGGTAATCAATTAACAAATCAAACACATTAACTCCACACTAGCAAGGCGGCCCCGAGGCTCGATTAACAAAAACACCATCAAACTTGACTCGACACGTGACAAACAGACGCTATAAACAAACGGACACTAATAAACAAAACACAAAAAAAACCAAACAAAACACAAGTTAACTGACTCGATATAGCTAACACCCAAACTGACAAACTGTCTCGAAAAATGTGCAAAGCAACACTTAACCTGTCGGTAACGACGGAAATGTGACAAATCGGGTTTAAGAATAAAATATTAACAAATTAAGTTCAAAATAAAAAGTTATAACGAACTATCAGTATCATTTATTTAACACGAAAATAATGATTTGAAATTTTTGAACTTTTAAAAACACGTTTCGTTACACCGTCACGCTATAGTAACAACGAGAAAACCCAACAAATCTAGCATACCCAGCATCCCTAAAATCGAACATAAATCAACTCGATAATATCCCGGCAACCATAACGACCCCAATAAAACCCAATAATCCCGCAAACCGAACATCAACGAAATAAAATAATAAAATTAAAATAACATACCTCGAAGTCGGTTAACAGAAGAATAATATCGACAGTGGATGGCGGGTGGTGGTGGCGCGGTAACTGTCTTCGTCGGAGAAGAGGCGGTGAGTGGGTGCGGAGGAGATGGTGGTGGGAATGGTGGCTGTGTATAGAGATCGGAGATGGGAGGGAGGCGGCGGTGGTGTGGTGGTTGACATGGGTTAGACGGCGGGGTGAACAGAGAGACGGAGATGGTGGTGATTGATAGTGGTGGAGACAGTGGTGGTGATGGATGGATGTGGTGGTGACTGGACGGTGGTGGTTGGAGTTCGCCGGAGAAAGAAGGAAAACAGAAGAATGGGAGAAGACGAAGAAGAAAGAAAGAAAGAAAGAAAGAAAGAAAGAAGGTATATAAACGCTTGGGTCAGGCGGAGCTCCGTGACCCATCGCGGTACGCGATGGGTTAAATGGGGATGAGCGCGTACCGCCGCCCAATCAGTGGGCAATTAGGGTTACACCCCATTGCGTACCGCGATGGGGTATTTTGTGACGTCATCGCGTATCGCGATGACGTTACGTGCCAGGTATGCCATCCTCCTTCGCGATACGCGACGGAGGCAATAAGAACCCCATCGCGTACCGCGATGGGTTCTCTGACAGAATCAAAATTTTGTTAAAATGAAGCTTTTTGGCATCCCGACAACACCCTGGACCCGTGCAAAACTCAAAATACCCGTACATACCTGGAATGACGTGTGCTTAAACAATGCTTACCAAACTTCTCAATTTCCGAACTCTTCAACAAGCTTCCCCACACTTGGCGTTTACTATACAAAACTCGAGACGACACGAAGTACAAGACTTAATAAATTAAAAACAAATTGGACAGACCCTTACAAACCCCGGGTTGCCTCTCGTAAGCGCTGAATTTAAAGTCTACAGCTCGACAGTGCCTCGAAATCAGTTATCTTCATAAACCGGTGAAGTTACAATAAAATTCACCAATTTCTCATCCAGCTCGTGTATGTCCTTCATCTCCAAGTATGGCTTCAGTCTATAGCTGTTTACCACTTGCCTCAAATGATCATCAAAATCTTCAATCTCGTACTGACCATGATTTCCGACCCTTACAATCAAATACGGGCCCGTCAACTTATTTTTCAACTTACCCAGGAAGAGCTTCATCCTCGTGTTATACAACCACACTCGTTGACCAACTTCAAAATTCTTCAACCGGATATTAGAATCACGAACTTTCTTTATTTTCGCCTTGTAAGCGGACGCGCAATCATACGCCTAGTCTCTCAACTCCTCAATCTCGCACAAAGCCAATTTTATCGCTTTACCTGCATCATCATAATCCATGTTAACCTGTTTAGTAGCCCAAAACGCTCTTTGTGAAATTTCAACCGGTAAATGGCAATCCTTTCCATACACAATTCTATAAGGAGTGGTTCCAATTGGCGTTTTATAAGCGGTTCGGTAGGCCCATAAGGCATCGGTCAACTTGGTTGACCAATCCTTTCGGTCCGTCCGAATAGTTTTCTATAAAATCCGTTTAATTTGCCTATTGGAAACCTCAACTTGTCCACTCGTTTGTGGATGGTAAGGAGTTGAAATCATATGATCAACACCGTATCGTTTAAGCAATTTTCCGAATTTAAAATTCTTAAAATGAGATCCCCCATCACTTATGATGGTTTGGGGAACTCCAAATCTCGAAAAAATATTACTTTGAACAAAATTGCAAACGACTGTGTGATCATTTGTCCTGGTGGCTATCGCTTCAACCCATTTAGAAACGTAATCGACAGCCACTAGGATATACAAATTACCTTGAGAATTCGGAAACGGGCCCATGAAATCGATCCCCCAGACATCAAAAATGTCAACAACTAGGATCGGGTTCAAGGGCATCTCATCCCGCTTAGAAATACTCCCGAGTTGTTGACACTTTAAACAGTGTGTCGCGAACTCGTGAGCATCCTTAAACAATGAAGGCCAAAAGAAACCACTCGTTAAAACTTTTCGAGCGGTTTTCTGGCCATTGAAATGACCACCACACGCAGACGAATGCGCGTGTTCCAAAACTGATCTGACATCCTCCTCGGGTATGCATCGTCTGATCATCTGATCTGCACCGATATTAAACAAATCCGGATCGTCCCAGATGTACTGTTTTGCTTGGGACATCAACTGTTTCTTCTTTCTCCTTGGCCAATGCTCTGGTAAATCACCTGCAACTTTAAAATTAACAATATGAGCAAACTAAGGATTTTGTGAAACTGCCAGAATATGCTCATCCGGGAAGGACTCATTAATGGGCCAGTCAGTGTTCCCATTTTCCACCATAATTCGGGACAAGTGATATGCAACAACATTTTCACTTCCTTTTTTGTCCCGAATCTCTAAATCAAATTCCTGCAACAGCAAACCATCTGATAAGCCTCGGTTTTGCATCCTTTTTATCCATGAGGTACCTGACAGCAGAATGGTCCGAATATATAATAACTTTACTACCCCAAATATAAGACCGGAATTTGTCTAAAGCATATACTACTGCAAATAACTCCTTCTCGTTTGTGGTATAATTTAATTGAGCATCCGAGAGGGTTTTACTTGCATAGTATATAGCAATGGGTTTCTTGTCAACCCGTTGACCCAAAACATCCCTGACCGCATAATCCCTCGCATCACACATTATTTCAAAAGGTAAACTCCAGTCGAGTGATTGCAAGATCGGGGCTTCAACTAATTTCGATTTCAAAATGTCAAAGGCCTTAGCACATTCGTCATTAAAGTCAAACGGGGCATCATTAAGCAATAAATTACATAAGGGTTTGGTAATGTCACTAAAACCCTTAATAAACCGTCTATAAAACCCGGCATGCCCCAGAAATGATCTAATGCCTTTGACATTGGTGGGATGAGGTAAAGTGGAAATGACTTGGACCTTAGCCCGGTCCACCTCGATCCCACGACTCGAAACAACATGGCCCAAAACAATTCCCTCTTGGACCATAAAATGGCTCTTCTCCCAACTAAGAACCAAGTTCGTTTCGAAACATCTTTTCAAAAATCTTTCGAGTTGGTTTAAACACGACTCGAAAGATGTGCCAAAAATCAAAAAATAATCCATGAAAATTTCCAAAGACTCCCCCACCATATCTGAAAAGATACTCATCATGCACCTCTGAAAGATGGCGGGGGCGTTACATAACCCAAATAGCATTCGCCTAAACGCAAATGTGCCATACGGGCATGTAAACGTAGTCTTTTCCTGATCCTCAGGATGAATAGCTATCTGGTTGTAACCAGAATACCCATCTAAAAAGCAATAAAATTTCTGACCAAATAGCTTTTCGACAATTTGATCAATAAACGGAAGCGGAAAGTGATCTTTCGATGTTGCCCGCGTTCAGTTTTCGATAATCAATACAAATACGCCACCCGGTTACCGGCCGGGTGGCGACCTCGTTACCTGAGTCGTCTTTGATGACTTGGATGCCCGCCTTTTTCGGTACTGTCTGTGTCGGGCTCACCCACGTGCTGTTTGATATGGCGAAGATAATGCCAGCATCTAACCATTTCAGCACCTCCTTCTTCACCACTTCCCTCATATTCGGGTTCAACCTCCGTTGAGCATCATGCGCAGGTTTTACAGCCGGATCTATTAAGATTTTGTGCATCACAATTGTGGGACTGATTCCCTTCAAATCCGCTATCGTCCACCCGATTGCTTCTTTATTCGCGACCAGCACCTCCATCAAAGCATTTTCCTGTTCAACAGATAAGTTAGAAGCTATAATAACAGGCAATGTATTATTCTTACCAAGAAAAGCATATTTTAAATGCTTTGGGAGCTCTTTCAGCTTGACTTTCGGTGCTTCCAGCATTGACGGTTTCAACCCGGTATCAATCTTCTCGGGAAGCGGTTCCACCTAAACTGACCATGGTGGACGGTCTCCTCGCACAGATGCGATCTCCATCTGTCTTTCCTCCTGTTCCAGCAGCTCGTCTGTCTCCACCTGTAACCTGTCAAACAGAAAACACGTCTCCGCTATGCCATCCGAGCTGACGACAGAGTCGTATAGCGGAATGCACTCTTCAATGACATCGGCCATAAAGCACTCGTCATCGACCGAAGAGTTATCTCCACGTGTGAAAACATTAATTCTCAGCTTACAGTCCACGTGTGAAAACATTAATGTTGGTATTTGCGGTAGCCAAAAATGGTCTACTGAGGATAACCGTAGGCTGTTTAGTCCTCTCACCCGAAACATAATCGAGGACTAAAAAGTCAACTGGAAAGTAAAAGTCTTCCACCCTGAAAATAATGTCAGTCAATATTCCTTGGGGCAGTTTCGGTGTCTGGTCAGCCAAGAAAACCGTGGTGGCAGCCGCACGAAACGGGCCGAAATCGTACCGGTCATATAAACTGCCTGGAAGAATACTGATGCTAGCTCCAAGATCTAGAAGCGCCCGAGTCATTTTAAAATCACCCACTTGAATGGGTATAATGGGCGTTCTTGGATCTTGTAGCTTGGGTGGAAGAGCACCCAAAAGAATTGCACTCACATTATCAGTAAAATCAATCTGTTTAGGAATCTTATGACTCTTTTTCTGTGTGCACAATTCTTTCAAATACTTAGCATAGACGGGAATTTGTTTTATGGCATCTAAAAGAGGGATGTTAATTTTGACTTGTATAAACGTTTCCCACATTTATTCTTGTTGCAGGCCTCGTTTTGATGCCATCTTCGCCTTTGATGGCGCCAACAAAGCATCAGGATATGGAACGGTTTTCGCCTTTTCCTTATCCTTAGAGTTGTTGGTGTCATCCTTCGGAACCGATTTGTTATTTTTTATTTCACTTTTGTTAGGTTCATTTAATTTAATCGATTCCGGCTCGTCATCACTGACGAGATTTTCATCAATCTCTTCCACCACCCATCAACCAAAGGTGGTGGACCCCCAACCTTATTATCATACTTCTTACCATTACGTAAAATACTTACCTGATTGACGTGCTTTTTCGAACTTGAACTGTGATGATTCGGGTTGACTGTGGTGTCGCTCGGAAGTTGGCCCACTTTCTTTTGTAATTTCGCCATGTCTGAAGCGAGCTGACCAATTTGCTTCATCATTGCCTCAGACGATTATCCCGTAACTCGAACTGTTGCTTCGTCTCAGCCTTTTGATCAGTCACAACTTTCAATAGCGCATCCAACTTCGAGTGTACTAACTCGTTCGAATTACCCGAAGACCGTTTCTGCTGATCCTGATTACCCGAAAAATTTCCCCCCAGTTACCGTCTCTGTTATACCTCCAATTCTGATTACTCGAACCCTGCTGATAACCGCTCTGGCGGTAATTACCTTGCGATCTGTTCTGGCTCGATCCTTGAAAGTTCGGGTTCAACTGAGAAGATGCGTTCCCGTAACGGAAATTCGGGTGGTTCCTTAGGCCCGGGTGATATGTGTTCGAATTGAACCCTTGGCCTTTGGAATCCCCGTAAGCATAATTGACTTCCTCGGTATCATCCTCCTCGTCATCATAAAACTCGGGGCAATTTTCTGCTTTATGCCCGAGTTCACCACAATCTTCACAGACCGGGATTTTACACCAACTTTCCCGACCTCTTTCTACTTACCATTTTTCAACTCCGCCAGTTCACGTTCCAACTCAGTAATTCTCGCGAACTCACTCGCGAATGACTTAACGGATCTTGATGAATTACCACGTCTTCGTCTTTCAGCTGCTGCTTCTGCCTTGGAATCTTCATACATAAACTATAAAAATTCCCAATCATCTTCCTCAGGCTGATTCAACAACTGACCATTACACGAGGCCTTAAGATGCTTTCGGTCCTCGTATGACAAACCATCAATGAAACACTTTACCAGTTCCCACAGTTCGATCTGGTGCTGTGTGCATTTCCTGATCATGTCTTTATATCTGGTAAAGGCTTCGTGAAATAACTCACCAGGTAACTGTGAAAAGTGACGAATGTCGGAACGGGCCTCGGTAGTCTTCGATTGTGAATAAAACTCGTTTAGAAAAACTTGTTGCATCTCGGCCCAGTTTCTGATGTTGTGCATCGGTAACGAGTTAAACCAAAGTTTCGCTATAGGGAAAATTGGAATAACAGCAACCGGATTTCATCTTGATCAAACATACCGTCACCAATAGTCCCGCAGATAGCCGAAAAATCAGTTAAGTGTGAATACGGGTCTTCCGAAGCCATCCCGTTGAAATGAGGAACAATGTTGATGTAGGATGGCCGGGACTTGAAAGTTTGATGTACCTATACTCGTTCCTGAGGAACCAACGAGGATGCTCCGTCTGAGATAGCCGGTCTGAACCGACTGTTAACACCATGAGCCGGGGCTATGTAATTTCTCCTCTGCCCCCCGGGGTTCCCATATCGCCCCGGTTAATCGTAATACCACGAACTCTTTCGGCCCGTTCCGCCCGATTTACCCTGTCTCGAACCCTTCCGTGTTTATTAACTGGGTCAGTCCGTCTTCGATTAACAGGCTCCTCCACTTCATCTTCATAATTATTATCACCCTCAATCTCTGGTTCACCAACCTCGTTCTCGGGCTCAGCCACCCGATTCCTCCTAACCCATCGATCTACCTCATCATCAGCTGCTCGGAAACCTTCGTTTCCATTATTATCTTCACCCTCATCCTCATCTTCAGTCGAAACACTCGATCGAACATCAACAATATTTATCCGAACTCGGCGGTTGGGGTTATTGTTTGAAGCGGATGGTTCGGCTTGGTCAAATAGGGTTCGGTTTATGTTTTGGTTTCTAGATGCACGAGCTGAGTGATTTTGGGCGTTTTGGTTATTTTGCTCAATTTGGTTATTAAAAATTAGTAGTGGAGGCATGTTTTTTGGGTGAAACTGGTTATTCTGTGGGAGTGGGTCTTGGTTTTGGTTCTGGTTTTGGTTTTGGTCTTCCATCTAATAATTTCTGTTTTGTACTCGGTTCTGCCGAGCTAACCTCTCGATTTCGGGCTCGTAAGCTAATGGAGACTGTCGGCCCGAATGGCGGGTGCGCATAAACCTGTAATCTGCACAACTAACACAACCCGCGTAAAATACAGATAAATAAAAATTAAAAATAAAACTAAAATTAAAACGAAAATAAACACACAAATCAATTAACACAAAAGACACTGAGCGCACTAACTCCCCGGCAACGGCGCCATTTTGATGACCGTCGTTTGAGTCAATCAAAAACCTAATTATTCTAAATAGTTAGAGCAAGTAGGGTATCGTATCACAAGGAGTATGTGGTCAATGTATTCGTGTAATAAATTTCTAATTATGAAGTGACTGGTTTTTAGTGCTGATCAAACAAGCAATTTTTAGTAAATGTAGAGAACTAAGCAATGAACAAGTAAACGAATTTCAAACAGTTAACAAAGCAAATCACACCCGGGAATTCAAGTAAGCAACCAACAGTATCTCATGCAACCTAACAGATTAATTATTAACGATTAACTGAAAACTGATCAATCAGACAAAACCTTAGACATCAACAATTGCTTTACACACGGCACTGGTTATCAAACAGTCCTTGCCAGTGTGACTCAGTTAAGGGCAATTGTACGTTTTATCGTATTCAATCTAACCAAACAGTTATATGACTAATTATCTAGCAACTGGTAACAGATCGTTCAGACCAACGTAAACCTAAACCGACCGAACACTCAGAAATACCAAACATCAATAATCATATATCAATCATCAATAATAACACAATAGTATTCTTAGTTACATGAGAAAAACTGTAAACGTTACAAACTATACATCCCGGGTGCGATTCTAGGAGATTAGCCGAGCCGCGACATCATCAAATCGTCAGTATATATGATATGGATCATAGATATGGTCTTGACACGAGCTAGGATAGTGGGATCGCCTATTGGAACTGTTGGAAATCGCCTTTCTTTGTCAAAAACGGAGTTAGGGTTTTATCTTGATGAAAAAGATGTTATAAACCAAAAATCCCGTCTGCACACCCGTCGCGGTACGCGACTGGTCTTCAATTGTCAATCGCGTACCGCGATTAACCAAAAAGTCAACATTTAATTACTACCCATCGCGTACCGCGATAGGACCCTATTACAGCAATCTTCAATTATTTCATCGATTTGCGTGCTGGACATCCAGGCAAGAATCACAAAAATCCTTTTGGTTTAAACTAGTGTTTTTAAGAAAATCAACAAAAGCAAGTTTAGAATTTGAAGCATGACCCAATCTATTGTGCCATGTGTCTAACATTTTCATCGTCACCTTTCTTGTGTCCTCCGTCATCCCCATCTTGTATAGACCTTTCTTGCAATCACCCACTCCAATCAATGTCCTCGAACTCAAGTCATGCATGCCACAAAAGTTAGGAAAAACGTTACAGTACATTGAAGTTCTTGTGATAGTTTACTAACGGATAAAAGATTGCATTTGAATTCGGGGACGTGAAGGACACTCTTTATGGTTATTCCATTGGGTAAGACATATTCACCTCTCCTCTCTACGGCGATCAAGTCACCGTTCGGTATGACAACGGGTGGTTCATAATGTTTTTTAATCTAAATTTTAAGGAAAAAATCGTTATAAAATATGTGTTCTGTGGCACCCGAGACAAAAATCCACTACCTCCTTGGCCAATATTACATGCCATGTTAGCAACCGGTGGAGTTTCTTCTTTAGGTGTGTTCATCTTGTCGCCAAAGATCTTCACAAATTGTTGGTTTTGCTCGTTTGTTAAACCCGGTATTTTGCTAGTCTCCTCCTCAACACAAGCGGCACTTGGTTTTCCTTTTTCTTGTTTCCATTTACCCAGCCACCATTATGGATACCCAATACGCTTGAAACAACCGTCTCTATTATGACCATCTTTACCACAAAAATCACAATGTTTTACCTGTTCACCAAAACCATGTTTGCCATCTTTATGAGAGAACTTGTTTTGTGATGAACTTTGGTCTTTCTTCTTTGGCACAAAGTCTTGAAAATCTATAGAGTCGATGGCTGGTCTTCTTTGGCTTGAGATGGCTCGTTGTTGTTCATCATCGAACACAAGGTGGTAGGTTGTATTGAGGGATGAAATGGGTTGCATGGCAAGGATTTGTATACGTATTGTTCCGAACTCGTTGTCTAACCCAAGAAAGCATTCATACAATCATTCTTTGTCCTCGAGTTCACCGTGTTTCATTCCGATCCCGCACTTGCATCTGTTACAGTTGCATACAGGGATTGAAAGCACATATTGTATTTCGTCCCAAATGGATCGAAGCTTTGTGAAGTAAGCGGAGACGGATGTCCCCTCCTGCTTGATTGTAGTTAACGCTTGTTTCAATTCATACGCCCTTGGTGTGTTGTCTTTTCCGAACCACTCCGTTTAGATCGGCCCAGATTTATTGCGTCGTAGAGGCGTATTTCACACTCGTTCGTATTTCCTTCTCCATAGTTGTGTTCAGCCAGCCATTAAGCATAGCGTCGCACCATATCCAGGCCATGTAGGTAGGTGATTCGGGCTCTCGTTTCTCGATCGACCCGTTGATGAACCCGACTTTGTTCTTAGCAAACAAAAAATTTAACATTTCTTGAGACCAATCCTTGTAATTCGCGTTAGTGAGGACATCGTTAACGTGTAACTGCCTCGGGTAGTCGGAATCATGTATGTAATATGGAGAAGTGTGGTCAGATGCTCCTCTATCGGTCTTCTTTTCATTGTCGCCGGCCATGGCGGCTGCTTAGGGTTATGAGAGAGACAAGGTATTGAAAACGTTTTGGGTTTTTTTTTGTTTTGTTATGTATAGGATCTTATCAGATAGGTTGTGATACCATAACAAAAATGTTATGGATTAATGATGTAGTATTACAAATGGTTCTAACCATAGTATAGACAAAGAGGGTCTTATTTTATGGCACTAATTAAGCAATCAACAAAAGGTAATGAAATATTATCAAACGGCTAGTAATAAGAAAAATAAGCATGAAAATAAGCATAATATCTTTTATGTGGTTGTGTGGTTTAAGGCGAGCATGTTTCTGACTAGATTGGCGGTGTTTTTATTAGGGGTGCACATAAAATGGGTCTGACACGCGAAACCCGCGAAACCGACCCTCAAAATCATGAACCCTACCAGTGAATTTTAAATCAAACTGGTGGTCACGGCTCCTAAATTTCTTTCCAAACGGTTCCAGTCCGCTTCCGGGTATACCCTGCGGAATTCTTTAAAACCCGTGTACCCGTGAAATAAGGTTTTCTACCTAGTTTTTCTAGGAGATTATAAGGATTGCCCGTTGTAAACGTGGGCCTGCTCTGTGGCGAAGCTTGGACTGACACACCGGGGGAGCTCATAATGTATACAAAATTTCACAAACGAGGGGGGCAGGCTCAAATTTTCAACCGAAAAAGGCTAAACTTACACAACGTATAAAACTTTTCGGTCGAAAACGGTTAAATTTACACTACGTACAAAAACAGGGGGCCGGGGTGGCAATGAAACTTCGCCAATGGCTGCAAGTATCTGTAAGAGTATTCTCATCTCATCCCCTATAATTATGTGTGGGGTGTTTGCAAATTATAGGGTGGGGTTGTGAGTGATTGTGAGTGTAAATTATAGGATGGAGAGAGAAATTTGGTGATTTTTTTTGTAAATTTGGGGAAACATTTTGGGAACATTGTTTGCCCCTATTTATTTTTTAATATTTGTTGGATTCGTTGTAAGTAGAGAAGAGAGAAAATTGTAATGATAAATGTATAAAAAATATTATTTAATTAAACATGAGAGAGAAATACAGTGTTTTTTACTGTAATTATAGAGATAGAGATGAGAATGCTCTAATTATATTAAACTATCCATTGGATCAATTACTTCATCAAACATGTCATGTATCTACCTTCTTCTTATCCATCTTCTTTTCCAAATACTCAGTTTTTTTTAATCCTAGTTCGTCATCATCTTGTTGTGTAATCATTAGGTCCATAGCAGTTCGTAGTTCTTCTTATATGATCGATCAACTATATATCTCTCTATATATATTATCACGTAACTCATGATTTTAATAATCAAGTAATCCATGTATAATTTTAATAATCATGCAATATGTTGTACAATTCAAACTCTGTGCCATGTATTATTATATGTTATATACAGTGATGAAATTGCTAAACGGGTTGTATCTGTCAAACCCTTGTACCCGACCCACCAACCCGGTATTGATCCGGAACCAACCCTTTCATTAACAGTCTGGTTTCAGGTACGAGTTTAGCACTTTCACGGTTCCAGTTTGGTCCGGCTTTAACCCATTGCACACCCCTAGTTGTTATAATTGCAACACGTTTCAGGGAAAGGGATGATGTGACTGAAAGCAAGCCATGGACACACCGCCACATGAAGCTGCTTACAGTCGTTCAAGGAGGAGTTGTGGTTGCCATTGATTTTAATGATAACGGTTCGGCTGTGTTTCGTTCAGATTTATACAATTACATAGCAAGCAATATGTCCATATATATAGCAACAAGATACATAATGAACTAGCTCTTCGCTGTCGCAATAATGACATCAATAGTTGATAAAGAAGAGACTTCTTCTATTTCGTCCATCTCCTGGGATGTGTTGCTAACAGAAAGCACTAATGAAGAGTTCAGCTTCCACTCAGTGACATTTTTTTATGACAAGAATGGGGGATGAACTTTGACCACACTATTGAAGTTTGACCGGTAGATAAATATTTATCAATAAGTTAAAGAATTGAATACATATATACGTTTGGTTTGGATTTATAGAATATTTGATTAACGTTTATCACAGCTTTCTATACTTTATTACAAAATCAATTATGTAACAAATTGTAGTTTAGAAAATTTAATATATACGTTTAGCTTGGACTTACACAACAATGCAGTTATCAGTCCACATTGGAGTGGTTCACGTACTGTATGATTGATTCTCTTCGGTCAAGTTTCACGTTCAAGGCCCTGTACTAGACGATCATAGTGTTTGATTATTAGTATTATTTATTATTTATGTCTTAATCTTTATTCTCTAGTATATTGAGTTTATTCACTTCTCAATTATTGTTAGGTTATTTGGTGTGGTGTTTCCTTATCAACCTTGTATCACCTCTTAAAATATTGAAGTGAGATTTCATTAATAATACCAACAAATCTTTCAAATCCAATATTAAAACTTAATAAACATAGAAAACGGCAGTGTTTTCCTCCCGGTAGTTAGTATCTTAAGAATAAAAAAGAAAAAAAGAAACATATAGCTTTAGTAGGATTATTTGATATTTAAACTTCCATGAATGTCAGTTCACTTATGAAAGTTAATCCCATTGTTGGCTTCTTATCAGAGTTCATTTGTTAGAAAAAATTTGTGGAAATAATTTGATTTAGGGATGGGTTTGTTGATCTGTTTTCTGCTGCTTCAATGCCTGTTCTCAAAGTGATTATTGTCACTGCACTTGGCTCATTTCTTGCCTTGGACTCTATTGATATCTTGGGACAAAGTACAAGGAAGCAAGTAAACAATGTAAGTTTAATTACAGATTTGATTATATATTCAAATTTATTTTTTTACGGATTTTACAACGCTCCATCCTTTGAGTTATGAACAGATTGTCTTCTATGTGTTCAATCCCGCACTAGTATCTAGCAATCTGGCTAGTACCATAACTTACAAAAGCATGATCTCAATGTAAGCATTCTTTTTAACTTCTGGTGTGTGTAAGATCTGCTTAGTTTACATTTTTTTTAACGGCTAAATATTACACTATACAGGATTTAAACCCTTGCCTCCTATTTGAACGGCCTAGTTTACATTTCTACAAGCACAATGTCACTTTTTAATCAAGATTAATTAAAACTGCAGGTGGTTTATGCCTGTTAATATTCTTCTAACATTCATAATCGGATCCGCACTTGGATGGCTGCTTTTGCTCATTGCTAGACCACCTCAACATTTAAAGGGCCTCATTATTGGCACATGTGCAGCAGGTAACTCATACCCTACAAACCTAAAGCATATATAAATGAACTCATTAAGTTGTGGTTTTGATCATGAGTTATGAGTGACAGGAAACCTGGGACACATGTTTTTGATAATATTACCAGCTGTATGCAAAGAGAAAGCCAGTCCCTTTGGAGATTCTGATGTTTGTTATGAGTATAGCATAGCATATGCTTCACTATCTATGGCGGTGTGTATTTTAACTTACAAAGTTGTAATATTAATTTTTATATTGAATTCTCATGACAAATTCATCAGATTGGAGCTGTCTACTTGTGGGGATATGTTTATAACCTAGTACGGGTTTTTGTGGGACTCTCCCAAAATTCTTGTAACAACGATGTTGCGTCTATCGATGAAACAGTTACCTTTGAAGAGGATTTGACCCTCACTTTTCTTCCTTCATCTCTGTCTTCCGCTAACAACGATGGGAAACTCAAGGTTGTTATTTTCACTTTTACTTAGGTTACTCAAAGCATAGTGTCTATGTAACAATAAGGTTTGGTCAATTTTCTTATTCATATAAACTTACTAATTGCTATAGTGATCTGATAAATATACCAATCCCCTTACTCACTCCACATAATTATACCAAATGGGATGTGTACTTTTTTTTTTTAATTTTTAAATTTTTAGGATATATGTATTTTTTTGGTTAAATTATAAGGATAAAGATAAAAACTCCAGTGTGAATGCTCTTAGGGGTTTTCATTATTCGAATCGGACTCCAATAACCCGAAGTTTGAATCAAATTTGAATAAGAAATTCGAATTTTGGGTTTATTCGAATTGAACCATTACTCAAAGAAAATTTCTACTTCGAATTTAAAAATCTCGAAATGATTTGAATAACCTTACTTTGCATTGTAGATAATTTTTTAATATAAACTATGGGCCTTTGGGTTCTGTTTAAGCTTTTTTGATACATTATATATAAACAGATTTCAGTTTTGGGATTTTTTATGATAATTTTGTGTTTTATATAATTTTTTATTTCGGTTTGTTCAAATATACTTGAATTCGAATAAGCTTATTTGAATCGGTTTTGCAAACCTTACTCGAAATTGAATTCAGTTTTTAACATTTTAAATTCAGATATGATTTGATGAATACCCCTAGTCTTAACCGTACCTTCGACCTTCTAGGTGATGTTAAATGTGATGAAACAACAATTGGGGAACTTTTCAAGACATATTAACTTGAAGGCGGTGTTTGCACCATCTACTATTGCAGCGGTAACTGTGAGCCTTATGTATCATATTTAATGCAAAAGATATAAGTATTTTTGTTGTTCATTTTCCAATTTTGTTTTATAGCTTGTCGGGTTCGTGATTGGAACCGTCACACCAATGCGCATGCTACTAATAGGCGCCACTGCTCCGCTTCGAGTGGTTCAAGATTCCGCATCTTTAGTAGGATACAATCTTTTTGTATCTTTATCTAGATTATCTGTTCATGTAACAGGAATTTAATAAACCTTAATCTCGATTTTGTCAAAGGGACGCAGCAGTTCCAATTGTGACATTAATCGTTGGAGGAAACCTTTTAAGAGGTAGCCTTGACAATAAATTCACAACCATACTTTTATATTTGTTATGTTACTAATTACTAGTTATTAACTTATAATATAATATGAAGGTCTCAAAGGGTCGGGTATCTCAGTATCAATTATGTTTAGAATCATATCTGTTCGGTATGTTTTCTTGCCACTTTGTGGCATTTTAATTGTCAAAGGAGCGATTTATCTTGGGTTTGTAGGCACGGATCCTCTCTATGTTTTTGTTCTTCTGCTACAGTTCGCGGTTCCACCAGCCATGAACATTGGTATAAGCTTTCGACAGTGATATTGGTATTGTCTTTAAATTGATGTACAAATCGATTTGTGACACTTGGTAATATGCAGGTACAATAATGCAGTTATTTGGTGTCGGTGAAAGTGAATGTTCGGTGATTATGTTGTGGACTTATGGTCTGGCATCAATATCGCTTAGCTTATGGTCGACATTCTTCATGTGGCTTGTTAGTTGACTTTGTTGCGTCTGACTAAGATGGTGTACGTTAGGGATTGACCTTTGAGTTTTTAAATATGTAGTATTATGCTTATTGCATTTCAATAAGCTCTGCAAGTTGAACGAGTCGGATCACATAATGGTTCAAAATTAACAGGTCCAAAAACCATTTCCACAAATTTAAGTCCTTCATATACATCTAGTAGACACAACTATATTATTTCTCTTTGTATTATTGAGTAGTTTAGAAAAAAAAACACTTGAACCTGTAGATTTGTACAATCTTCACAAAATTCGTAATTCAAGATCAGGATAACCTGCTCGAGCTTTATGCCTATCGAATAGACTTTGAAGTGCCTCCACAAACTGGCAATGCACTTCTGAAACTTTCAAAAATGAAATGTAAATTCAAATCATTAGATCTTTGATACCATGAAAAATTCATTGTAACATGAACATTTTCAAAAAATAATAGTAATAATAATAACTTGAATACCTCTTCCATGGTGGGTGATGAATTATACTTCTTGAAATGTATTGGTTTACCAACCACCACAAGAATTGGTCGTCGTAAAGGTATAAGCGACCTGCAAAAGTTTAACAAGCACAAAAACAGTCAACAATGCGTAATACAGATAATGTGATTGAATGAAATGTAGAATCATATAAATTAAACACTAAACATACCATTGAACACCCCAGAAAACAATAGGCATGAACTTAATAGCTCGAGCAAGTTTTAGGAAGAAATTTTCCCTCGGTTTCCACCAGTTATAAATATAGGACTGCAACATTTAAACATGTTTTTAACATATTACTGTAATAATGAGAACAGCTGTAAAGAACGTAATAAAGAGAAATTATATATACCTGGCCAAACCCAAAAACAGGAACTAAAGGAGAATCAGTCTCCATTGCAAGTCGTATAAATCCTTTCCTTGCCTTTAAAAAAGCAACCTGTACAATATAAATAACTTTAAATCATATAATGTCCGTTATTTTACCAAATTAATAACAGAAATGAGTACTAAAAGTGTGTATGCTTTAGAATGTTTAATTGCATTATACAAACATAAGGCCCTTTAAATAGAGATTAGGATATAAAAATGGGTCTAACTATATGAATTTGGTATAAAGCTCATCTAAATATATACAAAATACAATAAGATAATGTGTTGTTAATAAGTACTTGTATGTGAAAGTAAAGAAAAAAAAAACCTCACAATTATGCTCCATATAGAACGCCTCCTGTACTCCACCTGGGATCACTATGCAGCGACACCCGGCTTTTAAGAGAGATGAGAATCTTTCCCTTGTTGCTTCTGTTGTTCCCAACCATGTGCAAAAATGCCTCACAAACGGTGTGTGTAACAGCTGATTAATGTCAGTGTGACAGTATTCAAAATTTACTGGAAACTATATAAACAAATAGAGGTGGCAAACAAGCAGGTTGGATAATTTGGGTAACAGATCAAAACAAGTATTTTTTTTTTTGCACCGGTGATCAATACATCTTGTGTGGGGTTCGCAAAACAATTTTTCTCCAAGATCTTCTAATTTAAAAAAAGATAATTAATATGACAAATATTCTTACATAAGTTATATGTAGCATCTCAATATAGCGTGATTCGGTTGAATAAAGTGACATATGAGGTTTTATGCATTAAAGGACCAGTTTGGACAACTTTTGACCTGCTCCCTTTTAAGCTATTTTTAAACATATATAACCTGAACCGACCCATTAAGTTAAAATTGGCACCTCTAAACGGGAATATACGTCGTTTAGAATTTTAAAAGATGGAAGTCTTACAACTGTACCAACAAGCACCTTGACTTTGCGTGTAGGCATAAAACCTGCAAGAGGTAAAAGTGTTGTAGCTCCAATTGGCCAAACTGAATGGGGCTCGTATCCGAAGACTGCACAACAATGACGATTGTCTAGTAACAAGATTGTGGGTGTAAAATCGTCGGAAACTAAATACGATGGTCAGTAGATTTATGTTAACTTTATATATTGCCATTTCATTTTGTAATTTATTTTCATATGAGACAGTGCCAGATCAACAATATAATGCAAAAATTACCATAAGCCTGATCAGGACTGAAATCTTTAATATCCTCAACATATAGAGTAGCAGGAAAATAACTTGCCACATGCTTGTATATGTACCTGACGTTGATGAAATATATTTCATTACGTGCTACTTTGTTCATGAATATTGCTATAACAGAATTAAGTTAAAAAGAAACACTGGTTCAAAGTGTGAAACTTGATGTTCGTAATAATTATTGACTCGAGTGTTAAATACATGGAATATAGGCTTAATCATATGTTTTATAAGTTCAGGATCAAACATATAAATACTAGAACTAGTTAGGTTAATATGCAGTATGTTAAAGTAAATCTTAGCCCATATTGATATGGATTGCGATGAGCTTCTAGATTAGAGATTATATGACCAAGGGATGATAAACGAGAGTTATCTGAGAGATAAAGAACACATAGTAAAAGGTGTAAAGGCTTAATGTATTAAGATATCGCATGGTTGCATACACATTGTGTATTTATCATTGCCGCATCTAAGTGTGTACTATTCTTGTAGTGGTCCCCGGTGGGACATCTAACTACCTGTTACTATCTTGGAACATTCAAGTGTGATTTTGTGGGTCTCTTTCCATTGTGGTCGCTATGTACATGTCCCATCTTGTCTTTATCTACGTAGATGCGCCTCTTTTATATGTCGGATTGATGATCGGGGTGTTACCCCTACATAGTATGTAATTAGTTTATATCTAAATGTTGCATCACATTGTTCCCTAGGCAATTCCAGCTAGTATATCTAGCCAATAAACAAATTTGTGGTCGACAGTTCAATTATTTAATGAATCTGATTTATATCCATTTCAATTTGTGTGTCTTGATTATAATTCTTGTGTTTGTTGATTATCGGATCCTACAATTATGTTAAATTAACTAGGAATTTGGATGTTACTAATCCCACCTCTTTTGAGGTTAGCTGATAATAATCTCATCTCAGAAATTTATGTCACAAGTCACACGTACCTTTCACGCTATTTAAGTTTATTAGCACAAAAGGAATGAACTATATATGAACCTGACTAAAGCGAGGCCCCATTTACTGTTCTCATCAATTGGGATGAACATAAGCACCACAAGCATCCCCAATACCCTGAAGAAATTATGTGATATATAGTTAGAAGACAAAACTAGAAGTAAGTAAACAATTACTTACAGTAAGTGTTTGTGAAGAGGGAGCAATAAGAAGGAAGCCACAATGAGAATAGTTATTAGATAAACACAGCTCATCAATATTATCAATGCAAAGAATGTAAGAACAGGTGAAACAAGTTTTTCTGTAAACACCGCGGATGTTGGTTCTGGAGGAGGTGGTGGAAGGATTCCACTCGTTGCCTTCGTCTTAGACATTATGAAAATTAAACTGGCGGGTGAACAGCCAGCAAAAAGCTTTGTGGGCTGCAAAATTTAAAGAGAGGAAATTTAAAAATTTGGCATGTACTTTTGACTTTTGAAACTCATTTAATTTTCTCCAAGTCAAGATTTGATGGTAGAAGTAAATGAATAACTAAAGGGCGTTTAGTAGTGGTATGAAGGTGTGCAAAATGATATCTTTGTTTTAGGTTGAGGGTTTGATGTATATATTTAGAAGTAGGATTAACTTAGAGTGTTTATCGTACGTATTGTTATTATTTTTTTTCCTAAAAATAGTTGAAATTTCACTAAGTTCTTACACAAAAAAATCTATACTTAAAACTTGTCCAAAGGAAATTAAGATTTTTAATACGATTCTAGAATGAGAATTAATTAGAAGCTATAAATTTACAAAAACTTGGGTCACTTTTAGCTTTTAGCTTTAGCTTTTAGCTGGTAGAACAGCTTAATTTTTATTTTATCTTAAACAAGTTAGCAATTTGTACATAACTTTTATTTTAGGTGTTCCACGCAATCTCTTTGATCTCAATGTGGAGTTTTTGGAAAGCTCGGAACATAGTGTGGTACATGGGGATTCGCCGATCGGTTAGTAGACTTGGTAGAGGGGATCAAGGTCGTTACTTTCTTATGGGTGTGAAGTCAGTCAAAACTTGACAATGTGATGTGGGATTGTTGCAAGAACTTTGTTTTTTAAGAGGTTGTTTTGTATGGGGTTGCGCTTTGTGTTTTTCTAGTGTTTCATAGTTATTTTGGTGGTTGTATGCGGTTTCGCTTGTCACCTGCTAGCAGGGCCCGCCCATTGGGATGGCAGGGTGGTCGATAATCACAGGCCCGACACCCAGCTAGGCCTGAATTTAAAAAAAAAAACAAATTATATGTATTTTTATTAAATACAATATGTATATTTAATGTTAAACTCTATTACATAACCATTGGCTTGTTCTAGTGGCAAAAAACTCAACCAAAAGGTTATGGTAACTAGTCTCATTTGGAACATGTTTAATCCTATTTTTATACAAAAAAATTTTACACAAACAAAATTTTAACCAAGTAAAGCCATATAAAATTTAAATTGTTTAAACCCAACAAAATACATCTTTTACTTAAGACTCAAAAAAGATTTCGCATTTGTTTCAAAAATTTTTTTTGCTTTCTCGGAGCCGGCCCTACCTGCTAGTGTTTCTAATTGATTATTATGGTCTTTTTAAAATAAACTTCTAATCAAGTCAATTGGGATTGAAGATTGAGGTTTGATATGATACACAAATATCGAAAGCATATTGTTGTTTTGGTAATCATCAAAATCATTACTGAAAAAATTTACAGGACCCATCAATTTGTTAACCAACATATATGATTAATAGATATAAATCGCAACAGCTTATGTTGGCAAATGGTCTTCAATGGTTATAGTAGGAAAATGTTTGAAGTAATACTTAAACGACAGATCTTTTTACATAGAGAATAATCAGGTATTTAATTGCAATCGCACCACTCCTTAGGGTGGAAGGGGCGCTCCTAGATTAACCCACACCACTATAGCCAATACCCAAGTACCACCTCATTTCAACCCACTCACTCACCTAGCCCCTAATTTTCTTCCTCCTCTTCGAGTTCCACAACTCGCTTCCTTTACTCACTTCCTCTACTCAGACCAACTAGGCCAGTGTGCTAGCCCATTCGTCTACTCGCTTCACTTACGAGTATGGTGCTCTGTTCATCCCAAAAGATTTTTGATTCCAGAGACTTGACACCTAACAAACAAACATGCTTAGCAGTAAGACTTTACGCGTGTTTTCCTAATCTAAATTTGTCCCAATGTTTTAAAACAACTATTGATATCTTATTAAGTAGAGTGTTGTAAACAAGAAGATAAGAAATGAAAGTGCTCTATTTTTCCCATCACACGTCAAAGTATCAAACACACACATAGTTCATTAAGAAGAAAAACTAACCAGAAATTGTATACGTAACTAATGTTTTACAAAGATAATAAATTTTGGAGAAAAAAATGTATATCTCTTCTACACCCTAAATCCTTAGTTTTGACTATCGCCGCATCAAGTCCAAAATTCTAGGCATTAGGTAAATGCACTATTAAAGGTTTCATTGAAATTGTGTAGACACCTTTGGACATCCCTCCCACCATTCCTTACCGGCTTATCTTATAATTTAACTAACAAATATATTCTTTAAAATTTATCACATTTTTTGAAAAACAGCCCCTTGCATCTCATTCACCATACCTTTTTTTCACGACCAACTAGGTAACGCCGGGTACTTTGTACGCGGCATCCATTGTCTAAAGATAGCCCGAGCCGGCCACTAGTCCGGACGCTCGAAGCCCCTAGTGGTCCACCTATTGAGGGATTCACCGGATAAAACCCGACCCCCACGCTCTCCAAATGGCACGACAGCGAGGAGCCGGTAAAACCGGGTGAGATCAGGACTCGAACCCTGGCAAGGGTCATCCCTCATATCTCCCATATAAATTAGTGATAGTGAGGTTTGTACCTCTCACTAGTAAAGTGAGTGCTCTACCATTAAGCCACATACCAATTTATCTCATTCACCATACCTATCTGGCTATCTTTATATTATTTTTTAATTATTTTGTTCTATTTTTATTACTCTGTTTTATATGTGTGTGGGTGTGCGTGTGAGAGAGATGATATATGGTTGAATAAATCAGCAGTTAGTTGATTTTGGTAATACCGTAATATTATAAAGTTACTAAAAGCATTCTCAACTCATCCCTTAACTTTTTATGAGTGAAGGATAGAAATAAGTTAGTGATTTGTTTCATAAATTTAAGAAATATTTGTTTTTACCCATTTATTTTTTAATATTTGTTAAAATTGGTTGTGGGTAAAGGAAAAAGAAACTATAATAATAAAAATATAAAAATATATTATTTAATTAAACATAAGAAAATATATTATTTTTTAATGTTATTATATAGATGAGAATGAATGGTGGACTGAGAATATCTATGGGAATATCTATTATAGTATTAACATACTAGCTTTAGAAACCCGTGTATTATACGGAATAAATTAATGTATAAATTACAATGAATAATTTAATATAAATAAAAAAAAAGATAACTAAGCCTATTTATATTATGTAAAAAGATGTATTACAAATATAATTGTATTATATCATCAAATATATTTGACTTTTAAATTGAGAATGAGTTGTTTTACAATCCGTATACGATAATGAAGCAATGCTACTGAAGAAAAATTTAAAACAATGAGGTCTTTCGATGTGAAAGATATAGCTAAAGTCTTTCACAAATTTTCAATATTTAATAAACATGGTTTGTTGTAGATTTTTGAATTTCATCAAGTATTTTGTGAAAATATTCTAACAATGTATATTAGTATAATATGTAAATATTTATTTGTATAAAAATGTATAGATATAATACAAATAGAGTTTAAATAAAAGTGAATAATTTAATTAGATATAATATAAATAAAATGTAAAAGGAAAGTGAATAATTTTTTATATTTGCCATATATAAGTTTTGGAGGGAAAAAAATTGTAAGAATTAACCACAAACTGACACGTGTCACAATTATTTTACTTTATTAGAATAGGTAGATGTGTGGTATATTAATATATATTTTTGTTGGATGGATTTAGGTAATATTACATGCGGTAATTTTTAGCAACCTAATACCATAGGCAGGGTGTACATGTACATGATACGTGTGAACCCGATCAATGCACATATTAGGTACTCGACATGTATAAGATCAACTATGAAACAAGATTTTATAGTCATATATATATAAGACAAACTATATATTTGTACTCATCTGATAGCCTATAATATCATAAATTTCATTTTTAAGCATTAATATTTAATGCATGAAATATAATATCAGTTTAAAAACTTATACAAACATAATAAAAATAATCAATAAAAATAAAAAAAATTATAGAAAACCAAAAGACGTTTATGAACAATACGTACTAGGGGTGATCAAATTAGCCGTTGTTAACCATAAACCGAACCATAACCGGCATAACCGAACCGATTTTAACCGATAACCGTTATAACCGGTGGGTCGGGTTAATGATTATTGACAACCGCCAGATACGGGTCGGTTTTGGTTAATGATAATATTAAAACCGCCATAACCGAACCGCCCCGTTTATTATACTTATGATACGAACATATTGTCGGATTATATCTTTTTGTGTTTTGGTTCATTGTTTCTTATTGAATTAACTTGAATTTTATTGTTGAGTTATGTCATGGCGTTTCGTTTGAATATTTGGTATTAATATTATGGATTATGTATTTTGTTGGATCGGGTCATGTCTTTTTTTGTTTTTTTGGTAATATTTGGTACGAAAGTTTTAGGCTTAATTATATTTGTTTTGGTCACGGTTAACCGACCCATAACCGACTCGTTATAACCATCAAAACCAATTAACCGAAACCGCCATAACGGATCGGTTATGGTATGGTTTTCTATTAACCGCCATGTTGGTTATGGTTATAGGTTTTACCAAACCCAAACCGACCCATGCACACCCTTAATACGAACACGTGAATAATAACACTGTTTAAATAAATAAAGGACAGCTGAAAGTCAACATCAAACAAGTTTCTTCAATCTCCAACTTGTTATAAAAGAGTTTTCAAAGAGAAAACAAATAAGTATTTTTTTTTATATAATTAGTTACGTAGGCATTTAACACCAACCAAACTATATCTGGATAATGGGTAAGCGAGCAACAAGTTACGTCGCTATCCCCTTTTGGATCGCAAAGCCTATTCTACTAAATATAAATTCTTGGTTCCTCGGGCTCTGCGAGACACTGTGGACCACCTTCTGCACCCGTTCCAAGAAGCGAACCGCCTCGGGAGCTAAATAAGTATAAAAAGTAGCTTGTTGAAAACTTAATAATTAATATGTTTTCAAATATATTATATGTAATAAATGTTAAAAAAACTTGCAATATAGAGAAGTTATATTATACGTGAAGAGATACCGTGTCTAATACCGGCTCGAACCTAAAAAATAGCCAACATGTCATAGAGGGAAACGTCAAGGGAAGAACATACCCACATACAAAAACCTAATCGGACACATCCAAAAAATACACACAAGGGGAGTACCAATCGGGGTCACCATAAATACCAGGGCTATGCAATAAAAGACATGAACATCGTAGTGGCGCTTGTACAACGGGTATGCGTGCAACCACTACTACAGTCACACAAAAGAGACAATAATACTTGTCAGTGAGCCCTGTACGTAAAACGGTATCCATGATCTCCACTACGACGACTGCGGAAGAAACAAATAAAAATATTCTCTTGACAATTGGCCCAGTAGACCTTCCATAATGCTCCACATCTCCGAGACTCCGGCTATAAATATGATTCTACCAAACGGTAAAGAATTCCACAATCTTATTCCCTCTAATTATATGTTTTCTTTATGTTTTACACACCTGTATGCACGAATAGATTATTATGATGACGATGATAACATTAGTCTGAGCTGGAAGCGTCTCTCCCACCTAACTATCACCAGACTACACTTTTCCATTGACTTGCATTGCTTTGCAAATCATAACTCATCACACCCCAAGATTCTCAGCTAATTATACCATGTGAGAATGCCCGTTTAACCCCGGTTAAACTCACCCGTATTTCTTTAATATGATTTATAGAAGACCGTACAATGGGTTAATATGTTAAAAGTTAACATACCTTCTCAATTCTCATTAATAAAAAGAATGCGTTCACATAGTTTTTATATAATAAAGTGCCTAAAAACATGAATAAAAAAAGTACGTAAAATTCTTTGAACCTAATTTTGCAAAATTGAGGTCCCTATTGTCTAGAATGCGTGTAATTTTGAAAAATATTTAAATTAATGAGTCGATACACCTTAAATACATTAGAAGAAGATTGTTTACATTTTTTTATGTAAAACTTGCATAATATTTTTTCCACTTCAAATATAAGATGATGTGTTTAAATTCTCATGAGTACAAAGTTAAGAGATTTTAAGTGGAAAATATATTGTTAAAATAAAAAAAGAAATCACTTCATTAATTGTTGATCAATTTATGGCATAACGCATTATTATTTTAAATGTTTTTTCTCTTAATTAGAGCATTCTAGAAGTGGTTTTCTCTAGTTAAAATGTCATCTAGACATCATGTAAGCAAAAATAAAGTTTCACTAGCCTCCTTTTAATCAAATATAGTGGTTTTAACTAAATACATTTTTATTCAATCATAATTTTTATTCATTTACCTAATATATTAATATTCAATAAACATAATAATTCAAAAATATATAATAAAATTATACAATAAAATACTATAATATATTAATAAAATAAGATTTACAAGCACACTGGAATAATAAAGCAATAGAAGTAAGAAAAATAAAGGATACTTGAATATAAAAACAAAGGATACTTAAAATAAAATAAAATAAAATAAAATAATTATAGAATATATATTTGTTATAAAAAAAATTACCCGTTGTCACGATATTTGTCTCGGAGATTTCGCTCTTCATTTGCTCGAATATAGCGCAATCTTCTAGTTGTAAATGAAAAGTCTTTTTCAAGAAAAGCAAAACCGATATCGATATTTTGTTCCTTTGAGATATAAATCACAACGCATTTCTACATGAAATTTCTGTCAAACACATGCGAACCCAAAACTTCTCGTTTTTTAGCATTCCCCACGTATAAATAATATTATAAAAATAATATACTCAAATATTACCTATCGGATCCTTGGATGTGTCAATGGTGTCTGAAGAAACACCAACAGGACCCCGGGCAGATTACGAGTAACCTGGGGGTTAGATAGATGTTTCCCACGAGGAGTTAGACCCAGCAAAGATGGTTCTTCTAATAACCTGCAAAACAGACACCGTGAGCTTGTCACTGAGAAGGGGGGGTTCCTCCTTGTGACCACCCTCCGGCGTGAGAATCAGACTAGATTGCTCTTTAAATATAAAAGTATATTAAGAGATTGCTAGAGCAGATATCAGGTATAATATGATGATAATGTGATATTATATGATAAGATGAGATGATCATACCATTTGTGGTATTTATAGCCGAAGGTAGGTTTCCAAGGAGGTGTGGCCGGCTGAATAGTATTCCTGTTCTACCAACAGTGGCCTACGCACGTGCCCTGCTGGTAGTTGGTGGGTAGACAGCGGCTGATAGTGACCAGGCCTGCTGTGTACTATTCCTTTTCCACCAACTGCAGGCTATGCACGTGGTATGACAGGAGTTGGTGAGTAGGCAGCGGCTAATAGTGACATACAGTACAGGAGCATGCTGCTCGCCATACTGTTGTCAATAAGCTGTCGTATCTTTAGTCAGATCTTTTGCCCATACCTCGTCAGGTACAGTACAGAAGATCTTCCCGTATCGTACGGACTGGCTTATTTGGGCGGGAGTATTCCCCCTCCCGCCTTTGTGCGGGATTGTCCCCGGCTTTGCTCATTCCTTCAGGTGACACTGAGTGATTGAGAGCTAAGTGCCTTGTGCGTGTAGCCTTGCTGCGCGGGTGGCCTTCCCTGATGGCTTGTATCCGCAGCTGCGGGAACAGGCAGAGTCCTTCACCATTGGGAGGCATTTCCTGCGGGAACAGCTTGCGTACTCCGCGTAAGGACGTCACGTCTCTGAGCATGGTTGGTCCTGCGGATCCAGTTGGTTTCTGCGCAAACGTCCCTCTTCAATGTGAGTCTTGCGGGTCCAACTGGGCTCTGCTGGGACCTACCTCTTCAAGTCCCCCCAGTCCAATGTTCTTCTCATGAGTGTTTAATAAAGTGAGGTGAACTTTTGGACTTAAGCAAAAGGGTTTTGAAAAGGGTTTTTTAAGGTTTTCCATGGGGATTCTTCCCGCGGAAGTCCTTGTCACCTGCAGAAATTCCCGACTTTCCTGCTTGATCTTTGGGTATGATGCGGGTAGGTCTGTAACCTCCTCGCAAGTCAGGAGCATTGAGTCCCACTTGTGTGGATTCTCCATGAGGTTTTGGTAGTTTTGAACATAGTGATCAATTATGTTAAAACCACCAATTCCATCCTGGAGCTTCAAACAACGTAGTTCTCGACGTTCCCGCTATGCGGGGATGTTATTTCCGTTTCCACAAGCATTGCCCAGAAGATCCTTCTTGGTTTCAATTCCCTGCGGAGCGCTAGGTATGTGAAGGGTTTTGCCTTAACACCGTACCCGCGCTCGTCTTACGGTTACTTTACTTCCAAGGTATTCCTGGCGTCAATTCCCTGCGGGTGCTAGGTATGTGAAGGGTTTTGCCTTAACACTGTACCCGCACCCGTCTTATAGTTACTTGGTTGCCGAGGTATTCTTGGCTTCAATTCCCTGCGGGTGCTAGGTATGTGAAGGGTTTTGCCTTAACACTGTACCCGCATCCGTCTTACGGTTACTTAGTTGCCAAGTTATTCTTGGCTTCAATTCCCTGCGGGTGCTAGGTATGTGAAGGGTTTTGCCTTAACACTGTACCCGCATCCGTCTTACGGTTACTTCGTTGCCAAGGTAAGGGGTATTTTCCCGCTTACTTTTGAATCTTTTTGAATTTTTTTTTTTTTTTGAAATTCGAAAAGTTGGTGAAAGGATAAGAACAGTCCAAACCTCTGAAACGTCGTGCGACGGTTTCTTCTGACTGTGTCAGGACGTGCAGGAAGTTATGGTGACGTGACAGTACATGGTCATTCCAGACGCTTTTTCAGGCGCGTGGGCGCGATTTTTCGGGCGCGTGGCCGCGAAATTAATGGTATGCGTCCTGTCAACTGTTGCCAGCTTGCTCTTTGCCACGTGTCATAGTTTCATTGCACCTTCGATTTCTCTCTCTTCCGCATTAAATGCATCGCATTAATTGCGATTAGTATATAAAGGGGGAGAGGGTTCTTTGTAATTCACACTTTCACTCTTCTCTTCATCTTCTAAGCGATTTCCGGCGAATACTCACCTTTTCAGGCAAGCATTCTCTTGAAATCGTTTTCTTCTTTCATATCTGCAAGATGTCGTCTCGTGATCTCGAATCTACAGCCGATGACAAGAGTACTGCTGGCGAGTGCCAGTGTGCTCTGCCTGTCGATCTGTATCAGTACATCGTCAGGAAGTTCATGCTCGAGTCTCTCGAGCCTGAGTTTCCTGAACCCCATCAGACGGTGTACGATGCCCCCAGAGGCAAGATCGGGGTATATGCTGCATTCTTTGTTTATGGGAATCTTAGGTTCCCATTGACAAAGTTTGTTTTCCGTGTCCTGGAGAGGCACGGTGTGCACCTGACCGAGGTGCACCCGATGGCGATTGCCAAGATTCGGCACTTCGAGTGGGTGTGCCGGATTCTGGGCATTGAGCCCTATGTTGACCGCCTGATGACCTTCAACTCTTGGAGGTGCATCCAGGGGTGGTATACGTTGATAACCCGGATCAAGGGTTTGAAGATCTGCGCAACCGAGCGCAGTCTTCGCTCGTGGAAGCGGGAGTTCTTCTACATCTCCGCTCGCGCCATCCCCCTTGCCATGAAATTGAAGAACGGGCAAGCACTTCCCAGCCTTCACGCCTCCAACTACGAGGAGGCGGAATGGTTTTCGAAGATATCTCGAGTCCAATCTCCGGTTTACCGGTTTGAGGAGTCCGGGATGGTGATGCTGGGGATGAGCCGGGTGTGGAAGGAGGCGGATGCGCAAAAGATCCCAATCGTCCTTGAATACGGTTCGAACTCTGTTTCTTACGGTATGCTCTGTTTCTTTTTGTTGATTTAGAATCTCTTCTAACTTTTTTCCTGTTTATTTCAGAGGGGAACGACTTGCAGTCGCTCCTGAACCCACGGGAGGCTGACGGTCCCGCTCGGATGGGTACTCGCGCTCTAGACGAGAACGAGTTGCCCATCCTAGAACAAACGGCGGATCGGTTCGTGGAGGTCTACCCGCTAGGCCACGAGATCCTTAGCGCCAGGCGGCCAGGTAAGGCGCTATTCAATCCTCGACCCCTCAATGTTGAAACCTCTGCTGGAATTCCTCTAATCGTATGTTCTGATGAGGAATCCGCAGATGGTCCTCCGTTGGTGCGAAAGAAGAAGGCTGCCGGCGGGAAGGCGAAGGAGAAGGTGGCCTCCACTGCCGATCCGGTGCCTCGGTCTGATTCGGAGACCGAGAGCGAAGAGGTGGCGGGGAATCCCGGTGGTGATAAGACCACCGCTCCGGAGGCTGCGACTGTCACCTCCGGAGAGCCCAAGAAGACGACGGTGAGCGGCGCAAAGAGGCCGGCTCCATCGGGTTCGTCCCCGCCTCTCCGTACCTTCAGCCTCAAGAAAACCCGTAAGTACAAACTTCCTTTATCTTTTAACTTCATGGTTTTCCATCATTAATACTTATCTTCTTTACGCAGGCGTGGATGTTGACGCATTCCAGGGTGGAGCGCAGAGGAGTACCTCTCCGCCAATGACGGTAGGCTTGGTCAGCCTACCAGAGGCGACGACCCAGGCGGCTGCGCCTGCGCCTGCTTCCACTGGTTCAGTTGCTCACTCCTTTGAGCCGACTGTTCCAGCTGTGATGACGTCACCGCCGGCTGTGAGTGCCATTTTTACCGCATCTTTCACCGAGCCGGCGGTTACTTTTGCTGCGGATTCCGCGGCGGCCTTTACCATGCCTCCTCCGTCATCGGCAACGACGGCCGATCCTTCAGGTATGCATGGGGCTTATCGCCAACCTCTGCCTCCTTCCCATCTTCCTGACCTCTTGGATGGATTTCCCTTGGGTTCAGGTGATGGGTTCGGCGGCTATCGGCCTGTTATTGACCCTACAGGTGCGTAGGGTTCTTCTGGCCCTTTTTTTTTATCATATTTTCCTAACTGCTTTATGTTTTTTGCAGTGTCGGATTCCAATGAAGTGTATGTTCCACGTTGGAACATTCGCCGAGGAACAACCCTTCGCACCCCTGTGGAGTGCGTGGAGTGGGCTCGTCACGCTGCTCCTAGTGGTGCGTTGGGGGACGCCATGGCTAGCTACCAGGAGGGTAGGCTAAGCAATGAGCTTCGGGTTCTCCTGGCCCGGATGCAGCCGCGCGTCGAGCTGCTTTGTCGTGAAAACGACAAGTTAAAAGCAGCTCGCCTTCAGGAAGTAGCTCAGGCGCGGGCTGTCCGGGAGGAGAATAGGAGGCTCTCCGCCGCGGCGACGGAGAAGGAGAAGGCGTTCAAGGCCCTTGAAGTTGAGGTTCAGGCCCATCTCGAGGCTCGCTCCAAGGCTGCCCAAGCTGTTAATGAACAGCTTCGGCTGGCTAAGGAAACTGCTAGGAACGCAACTGAAAGGGCCACCAAGGCTGAAGCTGTTGCTGAGCCTCTACGCCTGGAGAATGAAGAGCTTAAAGCCAAATTAGAGGCTCTCCAGCAGGCTCATGATGCCTTGGCGATGGAGGACGCGAAGAAGCTCCAAGAATCCTGGACCAGAGGGGCGTGCTTGACCACACTGAGCGGAAGCTAAAGGGCGTCGAAGAGGCTGCTGCAAAGGAAGTGTTGCTTGCCAACCTTAATAAAAGTGAAGCCGAACGCGCCTGTACCCAAGCTCAAGCCGCCCTCCAAGAAGCTCTGTGTGACATCTGCCCCGATCCGACCCGACCCAGGTACCCGTTTCTCTGATCCGATCTCTTTCTTTTATGATTTAATATTTATTTATACTTATATTTTACTTTAAATAATAATAATATATTTTCCTTCCCGCCGTCCCGTTCCTCTTCCTTCTTCCTCTTTTCTTTCCGCCTTCTTTCCTCTTGTCGCCGTCCCGCCCTCCTGTTTAACCCCTCAGCCTTGTTTCCCTCTTTTTCTCCTTACTCTTTGCTGTCCTTTGTTCCTTCCCGCCTAAGGTTGTCTGCGCAGCTCCACGCGCCAGACTCCTTACAAGGAAGCCTGCGTGAAGACCATCTGTTACTGCGATACGCGAGACGAACTGTCCCCGCAGCGCGCTAAGGATTTTAGTTCTTCCCGCGGCGCGCTATGGATACCATTCTTCCCGCGACGCGCTAAGGAATATAGTCCTTCTCGCGACGCGCTTAGAATTGAAGTTCTTCCCGCGGCGCGCTTAGAATTGTAGTTCTTTCCGCGGCGCGCAAAGGTTGGTTCTGTCTGCCTTCGCACTCGCGCTCTCTTGACCTTCTGTGTCTGCCTTCGCGCTCGAGCTTTCTCGCGCTATGTCTTGAGTCTTTTCTTCTGTTTAACCCAGCCGTTTACTTTTGTGTTGTCTTATCTTCTGTGCTGTTGACCTGACCTATCTTATGTCTGAAAAGCCACTTTTGGCGCAGCATGCGCACCAACCCCATTGGTTGGCAAAAAAAAAAAAGTGACTGACATTATCTTTTGAGATCTGCTTTTCCATGCTTGACCAGTACCTTTATCTGACCCACCCATGCCTGTTTACTGTTCCCTGTCAGCTTTTCCTTTGCCCCCTGTAGCTGCCATATCTTTTGATATCTTTTACTTTTGGAATCTTTTACTTTTTGGAGATCTTTTCCCCTTTTCTAGGGATTGTGTTCCCTAGGGTTTCCCTATAAATAATAATGTTAATTTCCTAACACTACACACACAAAGCACTTAAACTCTCCTGTTCTCTCTTGCTCCTTGCTCTCTCTGCCGTCTTCCTCTGCCTCCGTCTTCTATCCTGTTCCGCCCTGCTTTTCCGGTAATATATATTATATATAATAATTTACTAATTAATTATGCTAACTTATAATCAAGACTTAAAACAAATCCTTTAAACAAATAATCTTTAAATATAGGTTAACTTTGCTTGCTAAGAGTTTGGTTCTTGCTTTATCTTACACCGCATCGTTTATCAAGTGAGTAATCTCGTACCTAATCCCTTTTTGCTTTTGATGTTTTGGGATGTTCATGTGTTCATACAAACTTAGAGTCTTAAACTGTTTATGAACTTTAGTCGCGCAGTATCCCATGTGTTGAGGACGTAGACTTGGCTGTTTATTTGTATGTGTGGATCATTAACCGTCTTGTCGGTCTATTCCGCAGTTCTCATGGTACCATTAGATGAACACGGGAGAACTATCGTTTATGATTTTCTCTTTTGTTTACACTTGCACAGTCTTTCTTGTTTGTGAGCTCAATTGTGAGCACTGGCAGTCTATGAATCTTAGAGTTGGTCCCGATCGGATTACACCCTTGTTGAAAACCAGACATACATATGTTGCGCGCAGATTTATTGTTATCTATGTATTGTGTTAAACTTGATTTCTCACCAACACGCAAGTGTTTGACGTTTATTTTAACACATGTTCAGGTTTGCAGTAGCTGTTTTGGAGCTTGTGGACACGTAGGAAGTTTTCTTTATTTTGGACCTAGATTAATATGTATCAAGACAAGTTATTGCTGTTCGAATATTATGATTTATAATATATTGATTTATAATGATTTATGTTATCTTATGTCTACTTGCGCGTGCGCGAATGAATGTATTTATTAAATATTGACACCCAATAGTGTCACGAGTAATGAAACAATATGTGGCGCCCCGATGTATAATCCGCCTTTGGTCGGGGTGTTACAGATTGGTATCAGAGCCAGGTTGACTTTAGGATAGGTGGTTAGACGTAACGGCCTAGAATACCTAAGAGTCCCTTCTCGCGCATGAGAGAAATTTCATGTTTGCGCGCTTATTGTTAATTACTCGTTATTTATGAATATGCTCGCGCCTGCGCAGTATATGATTTTATGATTTATTCCGCGATATTTCGATTTTTGTTGAATTTCGATTTTTATTGATTTTACTTACATATTCGTTTGTTGGATTTGAAAATCCGAAAAGTCATGGTGATACATGAATAGTTGATTTTCAATTTCCATTTACGATTATGTTCTGAGGTTGGAGACTTAAAAAGTCATGGTGATACATGAATTGTCAACCTCCAATACTCATTTTCTTGTATATTTTATATTGAAGATTGAAAAGTCATGGTGATACATGAATCGTCAATCTCCAATACTCGTTTACTCGTATATTTTAAATTGGGAATTCGGAAAGTCATGGTGATACATGAATTGTCGATTCTTGATTCGAATTTGTTACCGTTATTAAGTCTGCATTTAGGGTCATTTATTTTACTTTAATTTTTGACAGTAACTGACTCCGCGAAACCAAGCTTTTCGAGGTTACTTTGCGCTAAAACCAAGATATTAACTAAAATTAAAACTTTTATAGAATGCCTCCGCTATCTCGCCGCCATCAGAGGAGAGAAGCCTCGCGCAGGCGCAGGCAGCAACGTTCCCAGGAAATGGCCGCCGCAATAGCCCAAGCTTTGAGCCAAAACAATACCAACACCTCCGGTTACAACATTAAGTCCTTTAACGCGGGTAACCCTCCAAAGTTCACAGGTCTTGAAGGAGCCACCGTGATGCTCCAGTGGCTTGAGAAAATAGAAAACACTTTCCTTCACACCCAATGCCCCTCAGACAGACGAACCCTATATGCTTCCAGTGTCCTGGAATCTAGAGCGCTTACATGGTGGAATGGAGTAGCTCATGCGCGTGGCGCAGAAGTTGCTTCTAGCATGACATGGGAGGAATTCAAGGAAATTTTGACGCGAGAATTCTGCCCTCCCAACGAAGTTAAGCGCCTGGAGGAAGAATTTTGGAATCTTAAGCAATACAGCGGTGAAGCGCGCGAGTACGCGACGCGCTTCCATGAACTAAGCCTGCTTGTCCCTCACCTTGTTACCCCTTCCCGCCGAGCCATAGAGAAATTCCTTGGGGGTCTCCCCATGGAAATTCAAGATTCTGTATGGGCCAGAAACCCAGTTACCCTCTCTGACGCCATCGAATTGGCCGCTGTGCTCAGCGACAACCATGTCAGAGCAGGAACCCTGTTCCTGCGGGGAACTGAGAAGACCAAACCCACCAAAACTGTCCCTGAACCCGCAGAAACCAAACCAGAACCCTCAAACCATAACCAGAAACGTAGGCGCAGACAAGTCTACGCGCTTACCAGCCCGCCCATAGTCCAGCAACCCGCCTACCAACCTCTAGTTTACGCGCCTAACCCACTGTCAACCTACCCAACTCCCCCTATAGTCCACAACTATGCCCTAACCAATCCCGCACTCCCTGCCCCGCCAACTAAGAAACCTTACACAGGAAACCACCCCTTTTGCCCAACCTGTAGACTCCACCACCCACCTCAAGTCCCATGTCGACTTTGTACCCGATGTGGCCGCGCTGGTCACCTTGCAGAAAACTGTAGAGTCCTTCCCGCCAATCCAATTGCGCCAACACCACCAGTCTACCCGCAGAACCCACAACCAACCTACCAAAACCCACGACCCAGATCATGTTTCAACTGCGGTGATCCCAGTCATTTCCGGAACGCATGCCCGAGGCTACAAGTTCAGATTACGCAAGCGAATCCGGTGAACCAGATTTCGAACCAAGTGACACGCGGACGAGCTTTTAACATAACCGCGCACCAAGCGCAAGCGAATAATGACGTAGTTAATGGTACATTTTTGCTTAACGGATTTTATGCTTCTGTACTTTTTGATACTGGCGCCGATCGAAGTTTTATTTCTCGCGCGTTTGAGCAGAAGCTTGCGCGACCGCGCAACGATTTAAAAGAAAATTTTTCAGTTGAATTGGCTAATGGCGAAACTGTTTTAATTAACTCTGTGATTAAAGATTGCACGCTTAACCATAACGAAAACGATTTTCTGATCGACCTCATCCCCATGCCTCTTGGAAGCTTTGATGTTATTATTGGTATGGACTGGCTCTCGAAGAATCGCGCCGAAGTTATTTGCGCCAAGAAGATGATTCGCATACCTCGAGAAAATGGTGATCTTCATATCTACGGCGAAAAACCCTCCCGCGGTCTTAAACTTATGTCTTGCGCCGAAGCCCGAAGGCTCATGCGGAAAAGGTGTATTGCATTCTTAGCCCATGTGGTTAAACCTGCTGAAGAAAAGAAGAAGCTTCGCGATATCCCTGTTGTGCGTGATTTCCCTGAAGTTTTTCCTGATGATCTTCCTGGTATCCCTCCCGCTCGTGAAGTCGAGTTCCGTATTGATCTTGTCCCTGGTGCTTCCCCCGTAGCTAAATCTCCTTACCGTCTTGCGCCCGCTGAGATGCAAGAATTGGCAAGCCAACTTCAAGAGTTGACTGCTAAAGGATTCATCCGCCCTAGCTCTTCGCCCTGGGGTGCTCCGGTGTTGTTCGTTAAAAAGAAAGATGGATCGTTTCGCATGTGTATTGATTACCGCGAGTTGAACAAACTCACCATTAAAAACCGGTATCCCTTACCGCGTATTGACGACCTCTTTGATCAACTCCAAGGTGCCTCTTGTTTTTCTAAGATTGATCTCCGCTCTGGCTATCACCAGTTGCGCATCCGCGATGCAGATATTCCGAAGACTGCTTTTCGAACTCGTTATGGCCATTTTGAATTCTTGGTCATGTCCTTCGGTTTAACCAACGCACCCGCCGTTTTCATGGATCTAATGAATCGGGTGTGTAGGCCTTTCTTGGATAAATTCGTGATTGTGTTTATCGATGACGTTCTGATTTATTCTAAGACCAAGGCCGAGCATGAGCAACATCTTCGGTTGGTGTTGCAAAAGCTTAAAACCGAGCAGCTCTTTGCCAAGCTCTCCAAGTGTGAATTCTGGTCTGATGAAGTACAGTTTCTTGGCCATGTTGTGAACAAGATGGGTATTCATGTCGAACCATCCAAAATTGAAGCAATCAAGAACTGGATTACGCCGACCACTCCTACCGAGATCCGTTCCTTTCTGGGCTTAGCTGGTTATTACCGGCGCTTCATTTCGAACTTCTCGAAGATCGCTTTGCCTTTAACAGCTCTAACGCACAAAGGTAAACCGTATATTTGGGGCTCGAAGCAAGAAGAAGCCTTTCTAATGCTCAAGCGTTTGTTGTGTGAAGCTCCTGTTCTTGCGCTACCTGAGGGTAATGATGATTTTGTCGTGTACTGCGATGCCTCCAACCAAGGTCTCGGTTGTGTTCTTATGCAACGAGGCAAGGTTATCGCTTACGCATCAAGGCAACTCAAGGTTCACGAGAAGAATTATACAACTCACGACCTCGAACTAGGCGCAGTTGTTTTTGCCTTAAAGATCTGGAGACACTACCTTTATGGCACTAAGTGTATCCTTTACACTGACCATAAAAGCCTTCAGCATATCTTTGATCAGAAGGAACTTAACATGAGGCAACGCCGATGGAACGAACTCATCAGCGATTACGATTGTGAGATCCGGTATCATCCTGGTAAGGCTAATGTGGTAGCCGATGCGCTCAGCCGAAAACCCTGCCAGCTTAACTGTATCTTGCCGCGCACGCAGCTTCACTTCGCGCCGATTCAAAGCAACCTTGAATCGCGTATTCGTGACGCGCAGCGCTCATCCATCAGTAATGGTAACCTTCGCGCCGAGTTAGCGTGTGGCGCGGAAGCGCACTTTGTCCCTAATCTGAGTAGGATTCTCTGCTATCTCAATCGCATCTGGATTCCCTTTGATGAGAATCTTCGAACTGATATCCTGAGTGAAGCGCACAAATCTTGGTATTCTATTCATCCCGGCGCTGATAAGATGTACAAGGATTTGCGCATTACTTATTGGTGGCCCGGTATGAAAAAGGATATTGCTGTGTTCGTAGCTAAATGCCTGACTTGTTCTAAGGTAAAAGCTGAACACCAACGCCCATCTGGTTTGCTCGAACAACCAGAAATTCCTACGTGGAAATGGGAAAGTATAGCGATGGACTTCATTACCAAGTTACCTTTGACAACAAGCAAACATGATAGCATTTGGGTAATAGTGGATCGTTTGACTAAGTCTGCTCACTTTCTGCCCATTCGTGAAAACTACCGTGTTGAGCAACTCGCGCAGCTTTATGTCAAGGAAATTGTCTGCCGCCATGGTACTCCTTTGAGCATCATATCCGATCGCGATGGCCGTTTTATATCTCGCTTTTGGAAATCTCTCCAATCTGCGCTAGGAACTCGCTTGGACATGAGTACGGCATATCATCCTCAGACTGACGGTCAGTCTGAGCGAACTATTCAAACTCTTGAGGATATGCTCCGATCTTGTGTTCTTGATTTTGGAGGTAATTGGGATTCGCACCTGCCTTTGATCGAGTTCTCTTATAATAACAGCTATCATTCCAGTATCTGTATGGCCCCATTTGAAGCACTTTACGGTCGTAAGTGCCGCTCCCCGATTTGTTGGAGCGAAGTGGGAGAAGCTCAAATCACAGGACCCGAACTTGTTCAAGAGACAACCGATAAAATCGCCAAGATCCGTGATCATCTGCTGACTGCCAGAAGCCGACAGAAGAGTTACGCAGATCGCAGGCGAAAGCCTCTCGAATTTCAAGTTGGTGATCTTGTTCTCCTCAAAGTGTCGCCCTGGAAGGGTGTTGTCCGCTTTGGGAAGAAAGGTAAGCTTGCTCCTCGATATGTTGGACCATTTAAGATTCTCGCGCGTGTAGGAAAAGTTGCCTACAGACTTGACCTGCCGCCCGCGCTCAGTAATGTGCATCCAACGTTCCATGTATCCAATCTCAAGAAGTGTTTAGCCGATGAGAACCTTCACATTCCACTTGATGAAGTTCAAGTTGATGAATCTATGCATTTCATTGAGAAGCCTGTTGAGATTATGGATCGCGAGGTTAAGCAAACCAAGCGCAGTCGCATCCCTATCGTGAAAGTTCGCTGGGAGTCCAAGCGCGGAGCCGAGTTTACATGGGAAAGGGAAGATCGAATGAAGATCAAGTACCCGCACCTGTTCTCTGCGCAACCTACTTCGAGATAAATTTCGGGACGAAATTTCTTAAAGTAGGGGAGACTGTGACATCTGCCCCGATCCGGCCCGACCCAGGTGCCCGTTTCTCTGATCCGATCTCTTTCTTTTATGATTTAATATTTATTTATACTTATATTTTACTTTAAATAATAATAATATATTTTCCTTCCCGTCGTCCCGTTCCTCTTCCTTCTTCCTCTTTTCTTTCCGCCTTCTTTCCTCTTGTCGCCGTCCCGCCCTCCTGTTTAACCCCTCAGCCTTGTTTCCCTCTTTTTCTCCTTACTCTTTGCTGTCCTTTGTTCCTTCCCGCCTAAGGTTGTCTGCGCAGCTCCACGCGCCAGACTCCTTACAAGGAAGCCTGCGTGAAGACCATCTGTTACTGCGATACGCGAGACGAACTGTCCCCGCAGCGCGCTAAGGATTTTAGTTCTTCCCGCGGCGCGCTATGGATACCATTCTTCCCGCGACGCGCTAAGGAATATAGTCCTTCTCGCGACGCGCTTAGAATTGAAGTTCTTCCCGCGGCGCGCTTAGAATTGTAGTTCTTTCCGCGGCGCGCAAAGGTTGGTTCTGTCTGCCTTCGCGCTCGCGCTCTCTTGACCTTCTGTGTCTGCCTTCGCGCTCGAGCTTTCTCGCGCTATGTCTTGAGTCTTTTCTTTTGTTTAACCCAGTCGTTTACTTTTGTGTTGTCTTATCTTCTGTGCTGTTGACCTGACCTATCTTATGTCTGAAAAGCCACTTTTGGCGCAGCATGCGCACCAACCCCATTGGTTGGCAAAAAAAAAAAGTGACTGACATTATCTTTTGAGATCTGCTTTTCCATGCTTGACCAGTACTTTATCTGACCCACCCATGCCTGTTTACTGTTCCCTGTCAGCTTTTCCTTTGCCCCCTGCAGCTGCCATATCTTTTGATATCTTTTGCTTTTGGAATCTTTTACTTTTTGGAGATCTTTTCCCCTTTTCTAGGGATTGTGTTCCCTAGGGTTTCCCTATAAATAATAATGTTAATTTCCTAACACTACACACACAAAGCACTTAAACTCTCCTGTTCTCTCTTGCTCCTTGCTCTCTCTGCCGTCTTCCTCTGCCTCCGTCTTCTATCCTGTTCCGCCCTGCTTTTCCGGTAATATATATTATATATAATAATTTACTTATTAATTATGCTAACTTATAATCAAGACTTAAAACAAATCCTTTAAACAAATAATCTTTAAATATAGGTTAACTTTGCTTGCTAAGAGTTTGGTTCTTGCTTTATCTTACACCGCATCGTTTATCAAGTGAGTAATCTCGTACCTAATCCCTTTTTGCTTTTGATGTTTTGGGATGTTCATGTGTTCATACAAACTTAGAGTCTTAAACTGTTTATGAACTTTAGTCGCGCACTATCCCATGTGTTGAGGACGTAGACTTGGCTGTTTATTTGTATGTGTGGATCATTAACCGTCTTGTCGGTCTATTCCGCAGTTCTCATGGTACCATTAGATGAACACGGGAGAACTATCGTTTATGATTTTCTCTTTTGTTTACACTTGCACAGTCTTTCTTGTTTGTGAGCTCAATTGTGAGCACTGGCAGTCTATGAATCTTAGAGTTGGTCCCGATCGGATTACACCCTTGTTGAAAACCAGACATACACATGTTGCGCGCAGATTTATTGTTATCTATGTATTGTATTAAACTTGATTTCTCACCAACACGCAAGTGTTTGACGTTTATTTTAACACATGTTCAGGTTTGCAGTAGCTGTTTTGGAGCTTGTGGACACGTAGGAAGTTTTCTTTATTTTGGACCTAGATTAAAATGTATCAAGACAAGTTATTGCTGTTCGAATATTATGATTTATAATATATTGATTTATGATGATTTATGTTATCTTATGTCTACTTGCGCGTGCGCGAATGAATGTATTTATTAAATGTTGACACCCAATAGTGTCACGAGTAATGAAACAATATGTGGCGCCCCGATGTATAATCCGCCTTTGGTCGGGGTGTTACACTCTGGTTGCCAAGGAATGGCTTCTTCGAGAAGCGTTGTCTCAGGTAAGCTTTTCATGTCTTTACGCTTTTCTTTGTAAATAGAAAATGTTCTGATACTTGTATATTTTCTTTTGTAGGTTATGCATCGAGTCTTCACTGAGACGTCTTATGACGATGCTATGAGCGCAGCCCTCAACGCTTCTCATGAGGATGGGGAAAAGGCCGGTTTCCTGCTTGGTCTAGGGTTCGTTGAGAAAGGCATCCCGCTTTCCAACTTCCCTTTATTTGATGTAGATACTGAAGCTGTATACGACCAAGCAGTGAATCAGTATGCCGCCTTCCCGCATCCGGTGGTGGAGAAGGTAAACGAAGTTGCTGCTGCTGATGATGGGCTAGCTATCCTTAAAGCTTTCCTTGAACTGGCACGCTCTACTGATGGTGCTGGTCCAAGTGGAAGTGGCCCTGAAGCCTGATCCTGAAGATCCCTTCCCACTGCTAGGATAGATTTAGCTTGTATAGATTTATTTTCTTGTAGGCGGGTAGTTACCCGGCCATTCTTGTAATGAATCATTGTGAAATATAAATCTTTGTGTGAGTAAGACCGCTATTTTCTCTGGATTCCTTGCTTTATAAACGTTATATGACTTGCATACTTTAGTTTAAATTAGCAATTTTCCAAGTGTTTAGAATAAGTTAACCTTTGAACGTGGTAGATAATAGGTTGAAGTTTTGCTTCCTCTTTTGTGATTGTGCGGGTAGGACCGTCACTTGCACTTAGTAGGATGGCTAAACATTACCATATGACCTGCGTGGAGGTTTTCCTCATCTTTCTTGAAATTTCTAAGTCTTTAGGATAAGTTAACCTTTGAACGTGGTAAATAATAGGTGTGAAGTTTTGCTTCCTCTTTCGTGATTGTGCGGGTAGGACCGTCACTTGCACTTAGTAGGATGGCTAAACTTTACCTATATCTGACCTGCGTGTAGGTTTTCCTCATCCTTTTGTTAGAAATTTTCTTGAATAAGTTAACCGTTCGACGCGCGGTTGTCAATAGGTTAGTGTTCTGTTTCCTCTATCATGATTCATGCGGATAGACCGGCACTTTCATTTAATGGGATGACTGAACTTTTCCCCTTCAACTGACCTGCGTGAAGGTTTGCCGTTTTCTGGGTTTATGCGGGTTTTGCCGCCTTCCCCATGCAACGACTTTTCCCGTAATTATGCGGTGAAAACCAGCATATCCGTGTTGAATAAATTAACCGTTCGACGCGCGGTTGTTAATAGGTTAGTGTTCAGTTTCCTCTATCATGATTCATGCGGATAGACCGGCACTTTCATTTAGTGGAATGACTGAACTTTACCCTTTAACTGACCTGCGTGAAGGTTTGTCGTTTTTTAGGTTTATGCGGGTTTTGCCGCCTTCCCCATGCAACGACTTTCACACTTATGTATGCGGTGAAGACCGTCATCAGTGTTGATAGTTCATAAAGTATAAATGTAAAATCATCAGCGTCGATGTTCTAAGGAGAATCATTTCCATTAGAAGTGGCTCTTGGCCTTTTCTTTACAAATTTGGAATTGATCTACACGCAAACTGTGTAATTGAGCTCCCTTCCATGTTGTTGGGATGGGAGTGCCATCGAGCCGATACGCACCTGGTTCGGGATCTCGTTCTTTACGCAGCATGTAGTCTCCACATTGAAGCTGGAATTTTATTCGTGTTTTCCCCAGCTGGGGTTCTACACGCATCAGCCTGCTCAGCGTTCATTGCGCCACGAGGTGCGTGAGCATCCCATCTCTGACGAATGCTTCGACCATGTCCTTTACGTCTATGCATTCTTCGGTGTTGTGGCCTTTTGTCTTGTGAAAGTCACAGTATTTGCTCCGATCAGCATTGTGACGATGTCGGATTATTTGAGGCTTTGGCCATGGGAGCTCCTCAGTGGCGAATATCTCGGTGACGCTTTGGTGAGCGGCGTCCATCTGTTCTTGTTTGACTGTACGTTATCCCTTCCGCCTAACCGATGTTGCAAGCCGGATGAGGTGTCAAAGTTTACCCTTGACTGCCAAATGCCAAGCTTCCGCTTTTTGTTTAATCGGGCGTTAAGGACGTTGTATTCTCTTGTTTTCTGGGTGTAGAGGTTTGTGCTCTGTGGGAGATCTCTACCCAGTTGCTTCTCCGTTTCCGCAAAGCGTTTTGCTGCTGTCATGATGGCATCCCATGTGGATGGCATGCCATCTTTACCCGTTAAAGTGCGGATGAGCTCTGGGTCGTTCGCGCCCTGGATGAAAGCAGCGCGAACAAGATCTTCGCTGATATTACCCAGACTTAGCTTCTTTGAGTTGAAGCGAGTGATGAAGTCTAGCAAAGATTCATCTTCCTCTCGAATGCATTTGAGGATAGTCCATTGCTCCTCGGTATACTTTCTTTGCTGGCTGAAGTGTTGGCTAAACTTCTGTTGGAAGCCTGCCCAGTCGTAGATGTGGTTGACCGGTAGACGATCGAACCACGCTCTAGCAGCCCCAACAAGCGTCATTTGGAACATGTAACACCACGTAGGTTCCGTCCAACTACTGACGGTTGCCCCCGCTATGAATCTGTTCAAATGATCATCTGGGTCAGATATACCATCATATGTACCTATGCTGGACATTTGTTTGGCACTTTTTAGGGCAATTGCTTCCGCAATGTCCCTTGCAAATTTGGACGTTCCCGCATTTGCAACGTTTGGTCTGAATGTTTTGGAGAAGTCACGTGGACTTCCACCTGTGTTTTTTGGTTTGAAGGCTTCTCCAAAATGCCTTCTCGGTTGGGAGTCCGTTTCCTTACGCTTCCCTTTTGCCCTATGGCGAGGGTTCGCGTCGGTGTCGGATTCCTCCGAGTCATCGTCCAAGTATTCTTCGAATTCGTCAGCCTGTTGGACGGAACGCAAGCGTTCGTCCAACTCAGCTTGGAATTCCTTTTGACGTGCCTCCGCCCATGCCTTAACTTCATCGAGTGTTTGGCGGGGGAGTCTTGTTCGTTTCTCTAACTGGGTATCGGTGAATCCCAGTGAGCGATTATTTACTGCACTTGCCCCAGCTTGGGTAACTGGGGTAGTGTTCGTAAAATTTACTTCACTTGCCCCGGCTTGGGTAACCGGGGTAGTGTTTGTAAAAACTGTGTAGCCGGTGTTCCCCCCAGTAGCTGGGGTTGTGGTTACCGGAGTTTCTTTAACCATCTTTCCAGAAGTTTGAAAAAACTGAAAAGAAATGAAGTTCTAGCTTTTATGCACGGATGGCGCCAATGAAGAAACACCAACTGGACCCCGGGCAGATTACGAGTAACCTGGGGGTTAGATAGATGTTTCCCACGAGGGGTTAGACCCGGCAAAGATGGTTCTTCTAATAACCTGCAAAACAGACACCGTGAGCTTGTCACTGAGAAGGGGGGGTTCCTCCTTGTGACCACTCTCCGGCGTGAGAATCAGACTAGATTGCTCTTTAAATATAAAAGTATATTAAGAGATTGCTAGAGCAGATATCAGGTATAATATGATGATAATGTGATATTATATGATAAGATGAGATGATCATACCATTTGTGGTATTTATAGCCGAAGGTAGGTTTCCAAGGAGGTGTGGCCGGCTGAATAGTATTCCTGTTCTACCAACAGTGGCCTACGCACGTGCCCTGTTGGTAGTTGGTGGGTAGGCAGCGGATGATAGTGACCAGGCCTGCTGTGTACTATTCCTTTTCCACCTACTGCCGGCTATGCACGTGGTATGACAGGAGTTGGTGAGTAGGCAGTGGCTAATAGTGACATACAGTACAGGAGCATGCTGCTCGCCATACTGTTGTCAATAAGCTGTCGTATCTTTAGTCAGATCTTTTGCCCATACCTCGTCAGGTACAGTACAGAAGATCTTCCCGTATCGTACGGACTGGCTTATTTGGGCGGGAGTATTCCCCCTCCCGCCCTTGTGCGGGATTGTCCCCGGCTTTGCTCATTCCTTCAGGTGACACTGAGTGATTGAGAGCTAAGTGCCTTGTGCGTGTAGCCTTGCTGCGCGGGTGGCCTTCCCTGATGGCTTGTATCCGCAGCTGCGGGAACAGGCAGAGTCCTTCACCATTGGAAGGCATTTCCTGCGGGAACAGCTTGCGTACTGCGCGTAAGGACGTCACGTCTCTGAGCATGGTTGGTCCTGCGGATCCAGTTGGTTTCTGCGCAAACGTCCCTCTTCAAGGTGAGTCTTGCGGGTCCAACTGGGCTCTGCTGGGACCTACCTCTTCAGTGTCCCTTATATAGAATATAGAGTTGGATAAATTTTGGTGTGATTAAAACGGTTAAAAATGTTGGTTTACAACTTTTTATAGTGTAAAAAATGTAATTTAAATTTATTGTTTTTGTATATCCATACTATATATAATACATCAAACAAGGGCAAATTAAGACACCAATTTTTAAGTAATTTACAACACTTAAATCATGAGGTACATGTGTTAGTAAGAGCAAACATGTCTTTTAAACACAATTCATTCAACTTACAAGTTTGGTCCCTCATCTTTAACCATATTATGTTTTTAATTTAACTTGTAAACTAACTTCTCACCCATGATTTTTAAACGACTATAACCTTTTCATACGTTAATATTTTTATAAACAAATTGCACCATAAAAACGAGCATTTTATTCTCTTTAATTTGGATATGATATTTTTGTAATTTTTTTTAAATAAATTATTATGTTACGTAGGGGTGTTCAGTGTCGGTTTTGATGGTTTTAAAGTTAAACTTGTGAGTCCAACCGTTAATACTGAGTTTTTGCCGTCCAAAACCAAACTCAACCATTGAAAGTTGAAACCGAATCGTTACTAATGGCGTGGTTTCAGTTTGGTTTCACAGTTTAAACTTTAATAATAAATTTAGTTTAAAATAATTAATAATTTAAATGTACCATTAATTTTAACTAAAAACCAGCATAATATGATACTTGAGATGATCATAGATTACAAAAGAAATCATATTGCAATTAGGTTAATTTACAGTCTTTTCTGGTTTCATATGGTCGGTTGTCGATATAAACCGCGAACCAACTGTTCACTACGTTTTGAAATTTTGAAAACGACCAACAAACCGAAAGTAAAAAAGATTAAGAAAAAGAAAAAAGAAGTCAAACCAATGACCGATTTAAACGATTTCAAAGTTTTAACCGAACCATAAACACTTATATTTGTACGTATTTAACAGGTTCAAACACCCGCTGCATCGCGCGGGCACCCGTCTAGTCCAAAAATATATGTAAAAGGTCAGCGGCTTCAGGTTTCAATACAACTAGTTTATTATTCTTGTACGTTGTACATGGTGTATATTTTTAATTCGTGTAAGACAAAAGTTGAGAGATGTGCTCCAATCTTGTATTTGATGTATTTGATCTTTTAGTGATGTCCTAAATTGATTAATTATCTAGGTACACTAACGCCGCTATGGGCTTGGCGGAGATGTTATTTAGCGCCCAACTTGAATTGTGTAGTGGAGTTTAGCAAGAAATTGAATGCCACATCACCCTTTTAGCGGTCCATTTTCCAACCAATACGGGTAGTCTGAAATATTTTTTCCGGGTTTCTTGACATGTTTAAGGACTTTGTTGAGTACTTTTTCAAAAGACTGAAAAAACATTTTTTTTATTGTGAATTGTGATGTCACGAAAAAAATAGGTGCCATATCAGGATTTAGGCTCTTTTGGGTCTCTTTGAGCTTGTTTTCCGGGCTTAGTATGCGCTAGGCCGGATAGGACATGACCGATAAACATTTTTGTTTTGGCATTTAGCTCCAGGCCTCCAGCCTCAGGCTCAGCCCTCAATAAAATACTTTTTACTTTTTAGACTAGTCTAAGACAAGCTTTGGTTTTAGTTTGCGCCTCTCTTTAAAAAAAATATAATAAAAAAATAAGTGAAATACTTTTTAAAGTAATTTAAATTTGTAGTCATTGTCATTTTAAACAATTTATCTTACTTTCTAACAAAGTTAGAATTAGTATCAAACTTGTTACAAAATTAAAATGATTTGAACATGAAGCTTTTTTAAATTCAGGTTTTTGTTACAAAAAAAAATGCAAAACTTATATAGATAAGCACTATACTTTATCAAAGAGTAAAAAGAAATCATTTAAACAAACTTGAATTACTTTCTAACAATATATTAATAAAACGCAAACTTGTTATAAAATATATAATAAAAAAAGCAGATAATCTAAACATACATTACGTAATTAATCTTTTCATATATATATATATATGTTGATTGTGTGAATAAACTGGAAATATAATTAAAACACCAAGTTTCATTTGGTCTTAAACCGTAAGACATCAATTTTCCGCAAATTCATTTCCTTCGTAAACATCAAATTAATAACTTCATTATTTCACCTTTGCACAAGTCACATAATTCGTAGTTCAAGATCAGGATAACCTGCCCGCGCTTTATGCCTGTCAAATAAACTTTTAAGTGCCTTCACAAACTGACCATGCACTTCTGAAACCTACCAAAACAGGTAAAACCAAATCATTATGACATAATCGATATCATGATGAACTCAATTGTAACATGCACGTATTCAGCATGAAATACAAAACCACCCTTCTTGGTAAAGTTTGAATACCTCTTCCATGGTTGGTGCAGAATTCTTCTTGAAATGTATTGGTTTACCAATCACCACAAGAAGTGGTCGCTGTAACGGTATTGGTGACCTGTAAAAGTTTAACTCTAACAAAAAAGTCACTAATGTGGAACTATGATAATGTGAGATTTGTGTGTAATATTTTAGTATCATATAAATCGAGCATTTAAACATACCAAAAAGTACCCCAAAAGACGGTTGGCATGAACTTGATAGCTCGAGAGAGTTTTAGGAAGAACTTCCCTCTTGGTTTCCACCAGTTATAAACATAGGTGAAGAAACACTAAGTGACCCGGTACAGATTATAGATAATCTGGGGGTTAAGTAATGTTTCCCACGGATGAGGTCTAACTGAGAAGGCTGTTCTTCAGGAGACCTGCAAAACAAACACCGTAAGCTCGTCACTGAGAAGGGGGGAGTTCCTCCTTGTGACCACCCTCCGGCGTGAGAATCAGACTAGGTTGCTCTGAATATAAGTGTATATTAAGAGATTGCTAGATAACTGGATATCAGATGATCTTACCATTCCAAGATATTGGAGTATTTATAGCCGAAGGTAGGTTTCCAAGAAGGTACAGCCGGCTGAATAGTATTCCTGTTCAACCAACAGTGGACTATGCACAGGCCATACTGGTTGGTGGGTAGGTTACGGCCAACAGTAACAAAGTCGGCTGCACTATTCCACCAACTGTAGTTTATGCACGTCCCACTTACTGTGGATTGTACGCAGGCCATGCTGGTTGGTGAATAGGTTACGGCCAACAGTAACACTATTCCACCAACTGTAGGCCGCGCATGCTCCTCAGTAAGGGTTGGTGAGTAGGCAGCGGCTAATAGTGACAAACAGTACTAGAGGGTGCTCCTCCTCGCCCTGTTGTCGATGAGCTGTCACCCTGTGATTGGCTCATGGGCTGTTCTGGTCAGATCGTCTGTCCTGTCCATACCTTGGTAGGCATGGTACAAAAGATCTTTCAGAATCAGACTGGCTCATTTAGGCGGGATTGTTCCCGCCTTGCTCATTTCTTCATGTGACTACTGAAGTAGTTAGTGTCTTGTGCGTGTAGCCCTGCTGTCTGCGGGTAGCCTTCCCTGATGGCTTGTATCCGCAACTGCGGGGAACAGGCGGGGTACTTCACCATTGGGAGGCTTTCCCTGCTTGTTCAGCTTGTGTACTGCGCGTAAGATCCTATGAGCATGGTGGGTCCTGCGGGAGCAGATGGCCTTTGCGCAGACGTCCCTGTTCAAGGTGAGTCTTGCGGGACCAACTGGTCTCTGCTGGGACCTACCTCTTCAAGTCCCCCCAGTCCAATGTTCTTCTCCTGAATGTTTAATAAAGTGAGGTGAACTTTTGGACTTTAAGCAAGGGGTTTTGAAAAGGGGTTTCTAGTTTTAAGGTTCTCCGTGGGGATTCTTCCCACGGGTTTCCTAATGTCACTAGCAAAAATTCCCGATTTTTTTTGCTTGATCTTTGGGTATGATGTGGGTAGGTATGTAACCTTCTCGCAAGTCAGGAGCGTTGAGTCTCACTTGTGTGGATTCTCCTTGAGGTTTTAGTGGTTTTGAACATAGTGATCAATTATGTTTAAACCACCAATTCCATCCTGGAGCCTCAAACAATGTATTTCTCGACGTTCCCGCTATGCGGGGATGTTATTTCCGTTTCCACAAGCATTGCCCAGAAGATCCTTCCTGGTTTCAATTCCCTGCCGGGCGCTAGGTATGTGAAGGGTTTTGCCTTAACACTGTACCCGCGCTCGTCTTACGGTTACTTTACTTTCAAGGTACTCCTGGCGTCAATTCCCTGCGGGTGCTAGGTACGTGAAGGGTTTTGCCTTAACACTGTATCCGCACCCGTCTTATAGTTACTTTGTTGCCGGGGTATTCTTGGCTTCAATTCCCTGCGGGTGCTAGGTATGTGGAAGGTTTTGCCTTAACACTGTACCCGCATCCGTCTTATGGTTACTTGGTTGCCAAGGTAAGGGGTATTTTCCCGCTTACCTTTGAATCTTTTTGAATTTTGAAATTCGAAAGGTTGGTGAGGATAAGAACAGTCCAAACATCTGAAACGTCGTGTGACGGTTTCTTCTGACTGTGTCAGGACGTGCAGGAAGTTATGGTGACGTGACAGAACATGGTCATTCCAGTCGCTTTTTCAGGCGCGTGGGCATGATTTTTCGGGCGCGTGGCCGCGAAATTACTGGCACACGTCCTTTCAACAGCTGTTGCCAGCTTGCTTTTTGCCACGTGTCATAGTTTCATTGCACCTTTGATTTCTCTCTCCTCCGCATTAAATTCACCGCATTAATTGCGATTACTATATAAAGGGGGAGAGGGTTATTTGCAATTCACACTTTTCACTCTTCTTCTTCTTCTTAGTGATTTCCGGCAAATACTCCCCTTTTTCAGGCAAGCATTTTCCCGAAATCACTCTTCTTTCTGCAATAATGTCCTCTCGTGATGCTGAAGCTATAGCTGACGACAGGGGTACTGCTGGTGAGTGCCAGTGTGCTCTGCCCGGCGATCAGTACCGGTATGTTGTCAGGAATTTCATGCTCGATCATTTCGAGCCTGAGTTTCCTGAATCCCACCAGACCGTGTACGATGCCCCCAGTGGCAAGATCGGGGTTTATGCTGCATTTTTTGTCTATGGGAATCTTAGATTCCCATTGACAAAATTTGTTTACCGTGTCCTTGAGAGGCACGGTGTCCATTTGACCGAGCTGCACCCCATGGCGATCGCCAAGATTCGCCATTTTGAGTGGGTGTGCCGGATTTTGGGCATCGAGCCCCATGTGGACCGCCTGATGACCTTCTATACCTGGAGGTGCATCCAAGGGTGGTACACCCTGACGACCCGTATTAAGGGTCTGAAGATATGCGACACCGAGCGCAGTCTTCGCGCGTGGAAGCAGGAATTCTTCTACATTTCTGCCCGCGCCATCCCCCTTGCCATGAAGTTTAAAAATGGCCAAGCGATACCGAGCCTTCACGCCCCCAACTACCAGGAGGCGGAATGGTTTTCGAAGATATCCCGGATCCAATCTCCGGTTTACCGGTTTGCGGAGTCCGGGATGGTCATGTTAGGGATGAGCCGGGTGTGGAAAGATGCATCTCTGGTTCCCATCCTCCTCGAATACGGTTTGAACTCTATTCCCTATGGTATGTCTTGTTTTTCTTTTTTGATACAAGTTTGTCTTCTAACTGTTTCTTTTTTTTTTTTCAGAGGGAAATGATTTGGAGTCGCTTCTGTTTCCGCGGGAAGCCGACGGTCCCGCGCGGATGGGTACTCGTGCTTTGGACGAGGGCGAGTTGCCCATCCTGGAGCAAACAGCGGATCGGTTTGTGGAGGTCTATCCGCTGGGCCACGAGATCCTGAGCCAACGGCGGCCAGGTAAGGCGATATTCCTTCCTCAACCCCTTAATGCTGTACCCGCTGTTGGAATTCTTGACCTGTCTTCTTCTGAGGAATCCTCAGATGCTCCTCCATTGGTGCGGAAGAAGAAAGCTGCTGCCGGCGGGAAAGGGAAGGAGAAGGCCTCCACGGCTGGTCCGGTGGTTCTATCTGACTCAGAGTCAGATAGTGAAGAGGTGGCGGGGAAGCCCGGTGGTGAGGAGACCACTGTTCCGGAGGCTGCGACCGTTACCTCCGGAGAACCAACGAAGACGACGGTGACCGGGACCAAGAGGCCGGCTCCATCGGGTTCCTCCCCGCCCGTCCGTACGTTCAGGGTCAAGAAAACCCGTAAGTACAATCATAATGTCTTTGCAGATTTATTACTTCTTAAATTTAACATTCTTTGTGCAGGCGTGTATGTTGACGCATTCCGGGGTGAAGCGCAGGGGGGTACCTCCCCGCCAATGACGGTAGGCTCGGTCAGCCTTCCTGAGGCGTCGACCCAGGCGCCTGCGTCTGCATCCGTTGGTCCAGTTGCTCATTCATTTGGGCCAACTGTTCCGGTCGAGATGACGTCACCGCCGGCCGTGAGTGCGATTTTTACAGCATCCTTCACGGAGCCGGCGGTTACTGCTGCTGCTGATGAGGCGGCGACCGCGGCGGCGACCCCAACGGCGACCACGGCGGCTGCCACCATGCCCGCGCCACCGGCACCAATGGCCGGACCATCAGGTACGCGCAGGGCTTCCCGCCGATCTTTGCCACCTTCCCGTCTGCCTGACCTGTTGGATGGATTTCCTTTAGGTTCAGGTGATGGGTTTGGCGGTTATCGGCCTGTCATTGACCCTACAGGTGCGTAGGGTTCCTTTCTTTTTCCCTTATGTTTTTTATCATCTTTTCCTTACTGCCTTTGTTTCTTTTGCAGTGACGGATTCCAATGAAGTGTATGTTCCGCGATGGAACATACGCCGAGGAACAACCCTTCGCACACCTGTGGAGTGCGTGGACTGGGTTCGCCACGCTGCTCCCCCGGGTGCGTTGGGGGAAGCCATGGTTAGCTACCAGGAGGGTAGGCTAACCAATGAGCTTCGGGTTCTCCAGGCCCGGATGCAGCCGCGCGTCGAGCTGCTTTGTCGTGAAAACGACAAGTTAAAAGCGGCTCGCGCAAAGGAAGTATCTGAAACGCGGGCTCTTCGGGAAGAGAACCAACAGCTGGCGGCAGCTGCCGCCGCCAAGGAGAAGTTCAGGCGCGACTCGAGGCCCGCTCCAAGGCTGCCCAAGCTGTGAATGAACAGCTTCGGCCGGCCAGGGAGACTGCGCGAAACGCAACCGAGAGGGCTGCCCAGGCTGAAGCCGTTGCTGAGCCTCTGCGTGTGGAGAATGAGGAGCTGAAAGATAAATTAGAGGCTCTCCAACGCGCTCATGATGCCTTGGCAATGGAAGATGCCAAGAAACTCCAGGAAATCCTGGACCAGAGGGGGGTGCTTGACCAGACCCAGCGGAAGCTTAAGGGCGTCGAAGAGGCTGCCGCAAAGGAAGTTTTACTTGCCAACCTTAACAAGAGCGAAGCCGAACGCGCCCATAACGAAGCTCAAGCTGCCCTCCAATGGCTTCTTCGAGAAGCGTTGCCTCAGGTATGTTTAACTTTGTCTTCACGCTTTTCTTTTGTAAGAAAAGGTTCTAACACTTGTATTTTTTTTTTTTTTTTGTAGGTTGTGCGTCGGGTCTTTTCAGAGACCTCTTACGATGATGCTATGACCGCAGCCCTCAACGCTTCTCATGAGGATGGGGAAAAGGCCGGCTTCCTGCTTGGTCTAGGGTTTGTTGAGAAAGGCGTCCCGCCTTCCAACTTCCCTTTGTTCGATGTGGATACCGAAGCCATTTATGACCAAGCATTGAACCAATACGCCGCCTTCCCGCATCCAGTGGTGGAAAAGGTGGACGAAGTAGCTGTTGCTGATGATGGGTTAGCTGTTCTCAAAGCGTTCCTCGAACCACCCCGTTCTTCTGACGGAGCGGGTCCAAGTGGAAGCGGCCCTGAAGCTTGATCCTGAAGATCCCTTTCCATTGCTAAGATAGACTTGTATAGATTTACTCTTTCAGGCGGGTAGTAACCCGGCCATTCTTGTAATATATCATTGAAATATAAATCTTTTTGCGGATAAGATTGTTATTTCCTTCTTTGGATTCCTTGCTTTATAAACTCATAACTTGCATACTTAGTTTTAGCAATTTTCCAAGTGTTTTAGAATAAGTTAACCTTTGAACGTGGTTGATGATGGGTTAAAGTTTCGCTTCCTCCTTCGTGATTGTGCGGGTAGAACCGTCACTTGCACTTGGTAGGATGGCTAAATTTTAACTGTCATCTGACCTGCGTGTAGGTTTTCCTCATTTTTCCTCGAAATTTCTAAGTATTTAGGATAAGTTAACCTTTGAACGTGGTTGATAGTGGGTTAAAGTTTTGCTTCCTCTTTCGTGATTGTGCGGGTTGAACCGTCACTTGCACTTGGTAGGATGGCTAAATTTTAACTGTCATCTGACCTGCGTGTAGGTTTTCCTCATTTTTCCTCGAAATTTCTAAGTATTTAGGATAAGTTAACCTTTGAACGTGGTTGATAGTGGGTTAAAGTTTTGCTTCCTCTTTCGTGATTGTGCGGGTTGAACCGTCACTTGCACTTGGTAGGATGGCTAAACTTTACCCATACCTGACCTGCGTGTAGGTTTTCCTTATCCTTATTTCTAAGTAATATATATATATATATATATATATTTTTTTTTTTTTTTTTTAGGATAACCTTTGAACGTGGTAGATGATAGTTTGAAGTTTTGCTTCCTTATTTGTGATTGTGCGGATAAGACCGTCACTTGCACTTACAAAGATGGCTAAACTTTACTTACATCATACCTGCGTGTAGGTTTCCCCTATTTTTAACGTTGTGTTTATGCGGGTTTTGCCGCCTTCCACACGCAATGACTTACTTCTCCTCATTTATGCGGTAAATACCGGCACCAGTGGGGAGTTCATAAGGATAAAGGTAAACACATTATGAAAGGAGAATCATTTCCATTAGAAGTGGCTCTTGGCCTTTTCTTTACAAGTTTTGGAATTGATCTACATATAACATTTGCGTAATTGAGCTCCATTCCATGTTCTTGGGATGGAAGTGCCATCGAGCCTTTCGAGCCGGTATGCGCCCTTTCCCAGAACCTGTTTGATAACGTATGGCCCTTCCCAGATCGGGGCCAACTTTCCTGGGCGTTCTTGGTTCGAAGCCTCGTTGTTACGCAGTATGTAGTCTCCTTCCTTGAAGTTGCAGAGTTTTACCCGCGTGTTGTAGTACTTTTGCATTTGTCGTTTGTAGTTCTCTTCACGCACTGCGGCTAAGTCTCTGCGTTCCTCGGTTAGCATAAGATCCAACCGTCTTTCCGCATCATTGTCTTCTGGCTGACTCAAGACCCTTGGTGAGGGTAGACCAATTTCGACCGGGACCATGGCTTCAGTGCCATAAGTGAGGCTGAACGGGGTTTCTCCCGTACTGGCCTTCTTCAACGTTCTGTTTGCCCAAAGGACGTGCGGAAGCTCGTCCACCCAGCCGGATCTGTGTTTCAAGAGTCTTTTCTTTATGCCTTCAACGATGCTTTTATTTGCTCTTTCCACCTCACCATTTCCTTGCGGGTGTGCCACTGAGGTAAAGGTGTGGGTGATTTGAAGTTCTTTTAGCCATTGTTGTAGCTTTTTGTCAGCAAAGTTGGTGCCGTTATCGCTCACCAAATTCTGTGGAAGTCCAAAACGACAAATTATAAATTCCCAAATAAATTTTTTGATATGCTTTGCGGTTGTTTGGGCTAAAGGTTTTGCTTCTATCCACTTGGTGAAGTAGTCGATGGCTACCACTAGGAACTGAACATTTCCTGCTGCTGTAGGAAATGGGCCTGTCACATCGATGGCCCACTTCTGAAATGGCCATGAAGAAGTGACTGGAACCAGTTCGTTTTTCGGGCGATGCGTGTTAGGTGCGTAAAGCTGGCAAGACCTGCATTTTCTGATGTATGCCAGTGCATCCGTATGCATCCCCGGCCAAAAGTATCCCGCGTTGTTTAGCTTGGCTACAACAGCGCGGGGACCTGCGTGTACCCCACAGATGCCTTCGTGTACTTCCCTTAGGAGGTAGTTGGCATCTTGGTTGTCCACGCATCTCAAGAGTGGGCCAAGAAAGTTACGTCTGTAAAGGATGTCATTGACGAGTTGATAATTCAGTGCTTTACAGCGTAGTTTTCTTGCCTGTGTTTTTGACTCTGGTAGTATTCCAGCTGCAAGGTAATTTATTATTGGTGTCATCCACGTTTCTGTACTGGTTTGGATGACACAAATTTCCTTGTGCGGGACTGATGGCGCTTCGAGGAGTTCAATGCGGATGTCCTTTCCCAGGTGGGTGAAGGCTAGTGATGCAAGCTTGCTTAACGCATCCGCAGATTTGTTTTCGCTGCGCTTGACATGTATGACTTTACAATCACTAAAATCACGCATAAGGGTTTTTGCCTGGGCGAGGTACAGGGCCATGGTGTCGTTCACAGCCGTGTATGTTCCATTTATTTGGTTGGCCACCAGCATGGAATCCACATGGGCTTCCAAGTTTTTCACTCCCATCTTACGCGCAATTCTCAAACCGGCCAAGAATGCTTCATATTCGGCTTCGTTATTCGTACTTGGAAAGTCCAGCCGAATAGCGTAAGTGTATTCTTGGCCCGCTGGGTTGGTTAATTTTAACCCTGCGCCTGAACCCTCGTTACTGGCTGCTCCATCAGTATAGAGTCGCCAGACATCATTGACGTCCTGTGCTGGGGAGGGTTGAGCCTCCTCCTGGCACTCTTTCTCCCGCGAAGCGGGGACTTCTGCAATAAAATCGGCCAGGACCTGGCCTTTTATGGCTGGTCTTGGCTTGTACTTAATTGCATATTCTCCCAATTCAATTGCCCATTTGGCTAGACGTCCCGATAATTCGGGTTTTCCTAGAACGTTTGAGAGTTTGAAGTTGGTGAGAATGGTGATTGGGTGGCCCTGGAAATATCGTCTTAACCTGCGTGAAGCATGTATAAGTGCTAAGACTAATTTTTCGAGGGTAGAGTACCGGGTTTCTACGTCTGTTAGTACACGGCTAACATAATAGATTGGCATCTGGACGCCCTTTCGTTCTACTAGCAGGACTGCCCCGGTTGCTCTATCTGTTGCGGAAAGGTATAGGATTAACTCCTCTCCCGCTTGTGGTGCTGTAAGTGTTGGGAGTTCGATCAGGCGTGACCGAATCTCCTGAAAAGCTGCTTCCGCTTCTGGTGTCCAGCGGAAGTGCGTTTTCTTCAAGCAGTTTCTCAATGTTGACACGAAAGGAAACGACTTATCTGCATGGTTTGCCAAGAAGCGATTAAGTGCGACTAGTCGTCCATTCAGTGTCTGAGCCTGTTTGATGGTGGTAGGTGATTCCATTTTAACAATGGCTTCAACCTTTTCAGGGTTCGCTCTAAAGCCATCTTTAGTAACAATGTCTCCCAAGAACTTCCCTTCTTCCATCCCAAATGAACACTTGCTCGGGTTGAGCTTCATTTTTAACTTTCGGAGCGTGTTGAAAGTTTCTTCAATGTCTTTCAACATCGCCTCAGGCTCGAGGCTTTTGATGACCAAATCATCCATATAGACTTCCAAGTTTCTCCCGATTTGGGCATGAAACTCTTTGTCCATTAGTCGTTGGTACGTGGACCCTGCATTCTTAAGTCCGAATGGCATCATTTTATAACAAAATGTACCATCGGGCGTCCGAAATGCGGTTTTGTCCTGGTCATCAATGGCCATGTGGATTTGGTGGTACCCCTTATACGCATCCAAGAAGCATTTAAGGCGGAATGGTGCCAACGAATCCACTTTGAGATCAATTTCTGGTAACGGATAACAATCTTTGGGGCATGCTTTGTTCAAATCTTTGAAATCTATGCACATGCGCCATTGTTTGTCATTCTTCGATACCATTACGGGATTTGCAACCCATGTTTGATATCTACTAACGCGTACGATGCCTGCGTCAAGGAGTTCCTTGACTTGGGTTCTACACGCGTTAGTTTGCTCAGGCCCCATCACTCTGCGCTTTTGTACGATCGGCGTAACAGCCGGATCGCATTTGAGTTTATGCTCCGCCTTACTTCGGGGTACACCAGTCATGTCAGCTGGTGCCCACGCAAAGATGTCAGCGTTTTTCTGCAGTAAGCGTTTGAGTAAGGTGCGGGTGGGATCAACGATTGTTGGTCCGATGGTAACAGCCTGGTCGGGGTATTTGCCATTGAAGGCCCATTTTTCTGGTTCAGTGATGGTTGGTTTAGCCTTTTTCGGTTTGGGTTTAGATGAAACAGATGCAATGCATACCTGGGGAATGCCAGAGATCATTGCTACAACCCTCAGCTGTTGGCCATCCCATCATGCCATGGACTGAAGATACCACGGCGTTGAATCTTGCCATCCCGTCTCTTCCGAATAGGATGTCGTACGTATGATGTGGCTTTTTCATTACGACAAAATCCACGTCTTCTGTGCGTGAATGATTCCCATCAGTAAGAGTAACGGGGAAAGATAGGATACCCAGGGGTGTTTCTGTACTTCCGTCAAACCCTTCCATTGAAGCGTAGACCGTTTCCAAGCGTTCTTTGTCTTCATCATCCAGCTTATCAAAGAACTGTCTGTACATCACTGTCGACGAAGCGCCGTTGTCAGCAAGAGTGCGTGAAGTGTTGTAGTGCCCCAGCTGGCTTCTGATGACGATGGGGCCTTCTTTGCTGGGGCCTCCTGGCACTCTCGGGAAGCGCACCTCAGCTTCTTTCCACGCGCATGGTTCTGCCACCCGTCTTTTTCTTCCTCTGACCTTGCCATGAACCATGTTGATGCTGATATCGACGGGCTTTCGTCCGTTACCTCTGTACCGGTTGTCATTCCTTCCTCCCTTCCTGATCGATGCCACAAGATGTGCAAGCCTTCCGTCCTTGACAAATGTCTCAATAATATCCTTCAAGGATGTGCACTCTTCAGTACCATGACCCTTTGTCCCGTGGAAATCACAGGATTTGCTTTGATCCGCATTAGGTTTCTGCCGGATCAATGGGGCTTTAGGCCATGGTAATTTTTCCGTGGCAAATATCTCCGTGACGCTCTTCGTGAGTGGCGTCCACCGGTGTTTTCGGTTTGAAGGGTGTGTGTTGTCCCTTCCGCCAACAAGAGGGCGAGAGCTGGATGAGGTGTCAAAGTTTACCCTTGACTGCCAAATACCTAGCCTCCTCTTTTTGTTCTGCCGGGCGATCCGGACATTGTTCTCTCTGGTCCTCTGCGTGTAGAGGTGTGTACTCTGGGGAAGATCTCTTCCCAGTTGCTTTTCCGTCTCGGCAAAGCGCTTTGCCGCCGTCATGATGGCATCCCAAGTTGATGGCATGCCATCCTTACCCGTCAGTGTGCGGATAAGTTCTGGGTATTCGGCGCCTTGGATGAAGGCGGCGCGAACCAGATCTTCACTTATGTTGCCGAGACTAAGCTTTTTGGAGTTGAAGCGAGTGATGAAGTCTAGTAGAGATTCATCCTCCTCTCTCACGCAGTTAAGGATCGTCCACTGCTCTTCAGTGTACTTCCTCTATTGGCTGAAATGCTGGCTGAACTTGTTCTGAAAGTCCGCCCAGTCATATATGTGGTGGATCGGTAAACGATCGAACCATGCCCTGGCCGCTCCGACCAGAGTCATCTGGAACATGTAGCACCACGTGGGTTCCGTCCAGTTGCTGACGGTAGCCCCTGCAATGAACCTGTTCAAATGGTCGTCTGGGTCGGATAGACCATCGTAAGTGCCAATGTTGGACATTTGTTTGGCACTTCTCGGGGCGATTGCTTCCACAATGTCCCTTGCGAACTTTGACTTCCCTGCATTTGTAGCAGTTGGTCTAAAGGTTTTGGAAAAGTCACGCGGGTTTCTCTCCACGATTGGTTTAAAGGCTTCCCCAAAATTCCTTTTTGGTTGGACGTCCGTTTCCTTACGCTTCCCTTTCGCCTTATGGCGAGGGTTCGCGTCGGTGTCGGACTCCAACTCGTCGTCTGAGTACTCGCAGTCACTGCTCATATTGAGGTGTTGGCGAGTACTGGCGAATTCGTCAGCCTGTTGAACTGAACGCAAGCGTTCGTCCAATTCGGCTTGGAATTCTCTTTGCCGTGCTTCGGCCCATGCCTTCACTTGATCTAGTGTTTGGCGAGGAACCTTCGTTCGTTTTTCCAGTTGGGTATCGGAGAACCCCAATGGAATATTTACTCCACTTGCCCCGGCTTGGGTAGTCGGGGTAGTGTTCGTAAGGATTGTATAACCGCCGGTGTTTCCCCCAGTTGCTGGGGTTGTTACCGGGGTTTCTTGGTCGGTTACTGGCCTTTGAACCGGAGTAACGTTAACCATTTCTTCAGAAATTGTGAAAAAACTAAAGTAGTTCTAGCTTTTATACACGGATGGCGCCAATGAAGAAACACTAAGTGACCCGGTACAGATTATAGATAATCTGGGGGTTAAGTAATGTTTCCCACGGATGAGGTCTAACTGAGAAGGCTGTTCTTCAGGAGACCTGCAAAACAAACACCGTAAGCTCGTCACTGAGAAGGGGGGAGTTCCTCCTTGTGACCACCCTCCGGCGTGAGAATCAGACTAGGTTGCTCTGAATATAAGTGTATATTAAGAGATTGCTAGATAACTGGATATCAGATGATCTTACCATTCCAAGATATTGGAGTATTTATAGCCGAAGGTAGGTTTCCAAGAAGGTACAGCCGGCTGAATAGTATTCCTGTTCAACCAACAGTGGACTATGCACAGGCCATACTGGTTGGTGGGTAGGTTACGGCCAACAGTAACAAAGTCGGCTGCACTATTCCACCAACTGTAGTTTATGCACGTCCCACTTACTGTGGATTGTACGCAGGCCATGCTGGTTGGTGAATAGGTTACGGCCAACAGTAACACTATTCCACCAACTGTAGGCCGCGCATGCTCCTCAGTAAGGGTTGGTGAGTAGGCAGCGGCTAATAGTGACAAACAGTACTAGAGGGTGCTCCTCCTCGCCCTGTTGTCGATGAGCTGTCACCCTGTGATTGGCTCATAGGCTGTTCTGGTCAGATCGTCTGTCCTGTCCATACCTTGGTAGGCATGGTACAAAAGATCTTTCAGAATCAGACTGGCTCATTTAGGCGGGATTGTTCCCGCCTTGCTCATTTCTTCATGTGACTACTGAAGTAGCTAGTGTCTTGTGCGTGTAGCCCTGCTGTCTGCGGGTAGCCTTCCCTGATGGCTTGTATCCGCAACTGCGGGAACAGGCGGGGTACTTCACCATTGGGAGGCTTTCCCTGCTTGTTCAGCTTGTGTACTGCGCGTAAGATCCTATGAGCATGGTGGGTCCTGCGGGAGCAGATGGCCTTTGCGCAGACGTCCCTGTTCAAGGTGAGTCTTGCGGGACCAACTGGTCTCTGCTGGGACCTACCTCTTCAATAGGACTAAAACACGTTGTTAACATTTAACTATAAAATTAGAAAGAACAATTATAAAGAACGTAAAAGTAGAATTTAATCATTTATACCTGGCCAAACGCGAAAACAGGAACAATAGGAGAATTGGTTTCCATTGCAAGTCGTACGAATCCTTTCCTTGACTTTAAAAACGCAACCTATACAAAACATATAATTTTGAATCATATAAAGTCCGTTACATGAGTAAATTAATAGCGGAACTAAGTACTTGCAAGCGAAAATAGTGAAAAACATGCCTCAGAATCATGCTCCATATAAAACGCCTCCTGTATTCCACCTGGGATGACTATGCAGCTACACCCAGCTTTTAAGAGGGATGATAATTTATCCCTTGTCACTGCTGCCAAACCCATCCACGTGCATAAATGCCTCAGGAACGGCGTGTAGAACACCTGATTTTTGTCAATATTCAACGCTTATTGGACACTATAGAAAGAAATAGAGGTGGTAAACGGGTGGGTCACACAATTTGGTAACAGGTCAAAACAAATAGCATGTCAGGTTAGGTTTGGTTGATCCAAAACACTTTTCGTCCGGCTACAACTTTTTACTATTTAATAAATAATTAATATGTTCAAATATATTATTACACAAGTTATATATACCATTTCCAGCAACTTTCACCCTCGTTTAAGATATATAAAAATAAATAAAAATAACCTGAATCAACCCATTAGCCATTAGACCATGTGTAGTGGCAACGTTGCCACCAATGTTTTGACCGAAAACGCGGGGGTACACCGCCCCCCCTGCGTTATGGGATATGTTATTTTGGCTGCGTTGTATACAAAACGCAAGAAATGACACACAAATCCAAAAAAATAGCTGTTGGGGCCATTTGGAGCCGTTGAGTTTTTTAAAAAAAATATTATATTAATTATCCGTTGAAGATATATCCGATGTGTGTATATATATATAGATATATACCGGTTGGTGGAGGATCGGAGTTCGTTGAACAGATGAGGATGAGGATCTGGAAGCCCTTGAGGATGAGGATCGGAGTTCGTTGGTGGAGGTCCGGTGGTGGGGATCTGATTGGAGGTCCGGTGGTTGAGATCTGATTGAGTGTTTGTGTTTGTGTTTGTGGTTCATATTTGATATAGGTGGGTGGATATGGTTTGAGATAGAATAGTATTATTTATGTTTTTTTATTTTCAATTTGATGTATTTTTTTTAATTTAGTTTAATGTATTTTTTATTTGGAAGTTTAATGTAATTTTTAATTTTATGTTAATTTATTTAAATGATTTAGTATTTAAAAAAACAAATAAAATTAATAATGACTGAGCGCCACGTGGCGCATAACCCCTGGTAGTGGAGAGTTATGACTACAGCCTGTTTTTGTACAAAACCATAACTCTGATTGGACGTTACGTGGCGCATAACCCCTGGTAGTAGAGTTTTATGACTACCATGGTCTTAGACCATTATGAGTTGAAATAGCCACCTCTACAAAGGAACACCACCCAATTTAGAACATTAAAAGATGGAAAGATAACAACTCTTAGGGGGTGTTTGGTACAGAGAAAAAGAATGGGAAGAAATGGAAATAGAAATGGGAGAGAAATGGAATTGGAGAGAAATAGAAATGGGTGGAGAATTGACAATCATTTCCTTTGTTTGGTACAATAGAGAAATGGGTGGAGAAACGGGAGCAGAGACGTGATTAGGGTTCCGCCTCGGCATCATCATGGTGGAGAAATGGTGGCTCAGAGACGCGTCGCAACACCGCGAACGGAGTAGAGCGTCATCATCATCGCCGCGCAACATCAACACCGCGATTTAGGGTTCCGCCTCGCAACACCGCCTCGCGATTTAGGGTTTCGTTTTGGCTCAGAGACGCGAACGGACGTGGCTGCGGCGTCGGCCGCCGTGCCGGACGTCGGCATCATCATCACCATCGCCGGTCGGAGCATCATCATCATCATACGCGAACGGAGTAGAGCAGAGACGCGATTTAGAAGCAGAGAGAATTCCATTTCTCTTCCAAATGGAGAGAATTGGATTTTTCTACTTTTTGCCTACACCCAATTCTCAGAGAAAACCAATTCTCCGCCCAATTCTCCGCCTAATTCTCCCAAACAAGAGAAACCTAATTCTTCACCCTCAAATCTCTCTACCAAACACCCCCTTACAGCTGTACTAACAAGGATCTTTACTTTTCCTGTAGGCATGTAACCCGTCAGATCTGACAACACTCCAGATCCAATTGGCCAAATTGAATGAGGCTCAAATCCAAAAACTGCACTAATTACATAGACGATTGTCACGTAACAAGATTTTAGTGGTAAAATCATCAAAATTTGATTGTGGAGGTTACTAGATCATATAAACTTTATATAGCTTATGATAGTTATTGACTTATCTCCATCATTTAGATTTTTGGTTAATGTTAACTTTAGCCAACACAGTAAAAAGAAATTACATAATGTCTTTATAAATTATAATTTTTCGAGATAGTGCTTAATTAAGTGTAAAATATTTACCGTAAGCCTGATCAGGAACGAAATCCTTAATATCCTCAACGTATAAAGTAGCAGGAAAATAACCAGGCGCGTGCTTATATATGTACCTGAAATTGATGTAACGTAAGTGTTCATTACATGCAACTTAGGACAAACGCTTTAACTTAACTTTTAATTAGAAAGTTTCCACTTGGAATTCGGAAAATCATTTTATTAGGATTTAGGACAAACTAAGGGAATGAACCTGGCTAGAGCGAGGCCCCATTTACTGTTCTCATCGATCGGGATGAACATAAGCATCAAAAGCATCCCCAATACCCTGAAGAAATTATATGATATATAGTTAGAAGACAAAATATGAAAGCAAGTAAACAATAAGTGTTTGTGAAGAGGGAGCAATAAGAAGGAAGCCACAATGAGAAAAACTATAAGATGGATAGAGCCCATCCATATTATCATCGCAAAGACTGCATGGATTGAGGAAGCAAGTTTACTAGTAAACACCGCCGGGGTTGGTGGAAGTATTCCATTCGTCTCCTCCGTATTAGACATTTGGAAAATTAATTAAGAAGGCGGGTGAACTGTTTCAAGTTAAAGCTTGTAGATCTTGTTACAATAAGAGAAGATGGATATTTATTTGTGCAATACCAGGAACCACCTTTCTATTTCTCATTGACGGTACAACTATAAGCATTTATGTGACATCGTAACTAACTCACTATATCCTGGACACTGGACCAGATATTAATATTGTTTTGGGTAATATTGTGTCGTGGTTGAATCGCAACCCTAGATTAATATTGTTTTACCTTGCTCTTACTAGGCGTTGGCTTCAACAATTTTTTTTTTTCTGAAAATTTGAAACAAAAATATAAATCAAAAGATAATTTTTCTAATAAAAAGATAAAACATTAAACATCGTAAAAGATAAATAAGAAATACTAAAAAAAAATATACAAAAGCATTCCCTATATCTTTGATCTCTTTCGATTTCTTTTAAAACACGTGTCTGTTCTTTTTCAAATACCGCTTGACGATTCGGATCTAGGTTGCTGAAGTCCTTGGTAATAACGTCCAAGTTCCTCAACCTTTGTTTAACAAGTTTCGCCCCACCGCTTCCGTGCTTGTTTTTTATGGATGTTAGCGCTAAATTATAAATCGGCATCAGTAGTTGTTCTTTTTCTCCAGTCCCTTGAGTGGTTAACGTGGGACTTGAGGTGCATCTTCTTGCCTGGCCTCGTTTAGGTCGATCCCTATATGAGCATCCGAACTACTAGAGGAGACATATGCAACAAACGAAGTAGATTTAGTGCGCTTTGGCCTTGAGTCGATGAAGTCTGGTGCAATTATCTCGAGCCATTTCAAGTACATCTTGCGTATTTTCCACAGGTAGTCCTCGTAGAACTTTTTTACAATCATGTACTTATTCAACACCTCGGCATTCCATTTCTCGTGGGTGAATTGGTATACTTGAAAATCATCACTCGCACTTCACGACGGTTTCTGTCATGCAAATTCGTGAACAACCCGACAAATTTGCAAATTTCGGACTACCGTCTTGATATCTGATGCTAGATTGTCGTTATCTAGTCAAAAACAATTAAATCAAGTTCCTAATCACATAATCAAGCTAGGGCAAGTAAGGTGTCAAACCACGAAAAGTATGTAGTCAATGTAACATGTAACATATTTTATATGATTATGAAGTAATGAATTATAGTGATAATCACACAAGCAAACAAATTTGGTTTTAATAATAATAATAATAAAGCAAATAACAACACACGACACTGATTATCAAACAATCCCTGCCAGTGTTATCCAACTAAGGGAAAATGTATGCTTCATCATATTCAACTAGTCAAGCAACCATGAAAGCAATTATCATAGCAACTAACAAACAAATCGTTCTAATCGAAATAAACCTAAACCGACTGAGTGCACAGCAATACCAAACATCAATACTTATAGATTAATCAAAGATAAATATATACAATCAATTCGTTCTTTAACACATGAAAAAACTGAAAAAAATACAAACTTTACATCATGGGTATGATTCGAAAAAGACTAGCCACTCATGGTGATGATTTGGTCTTCACTCGATGTTTGGTAGGCCATCAATATGGATTGAATGGTGAATGGATATTAAAAATATGGCTCTTTTTTCTTTTGTCTTATCTTCCTTTTTTCTTTTGTGCATCCTGCTGCCGTCAAACACACAAAAAAAATATCAAATAATAATGATCCTCATTTCTTTCTTTTCTTTTTTTGTGCGTAAGTCCATAACAACCACCCACCAAACATGTTAACCCTATTTTCTTTTGTATACATAATTCATGAGCTATTAGAATAATAATTCATAGCCAAATTAATTCACAAATCCTTCACCATATGAATTTGGATTAAGCTCACGTAACCATAAGCCCACTTTATCCATCTGATTCCTCCGCCCTTCTTTTTTTTCCTCTAGCCCTTTTTATTCCTTCGGCCTTTTTTTTCCTCTTCTCCTTTTTATTCCTCCGACCTTCTTTATTTTCCTCCGACCTTCTTTTTTCCTCCGCCCTAGGCTTCTATCCCTTTCCGCCTTTCCTCCATTCCGTGCTCATATAAGTCCCAAATTAGCATCATTATCAATCGATGATCTGTAAAACATAAGCATGTATGAAGTACCATTGTTCGTATGTTAAACTAACTAAATATATACAATTAACAGACTAAATGATGTACAAATTAACTGACCATCACATCCACACACTTATCTTTTGCATGCCCTCAAGCAAACTCTAAAGTAAACATCAACCTCCATCATAGATATGTCAATTATCGTCATTAATAATAGTAAGATTTAAGGTCATCCCCAGTTTCCCAGACTGACACTTTCTAGATTGACAACCCACAAAAATACAGTTAATGGTACCATAAAAACAATAGAGCCACCCAGACAAGTGTACTTTTTTTTCGATTAAGGCATAAGTGTTCATACACCCCACACTATCAACACTCCTCTTGGTTTAATATATGGACTAGAAAAATATGTGCTAGTACATGTATCTACCTTCAAAATACCAAATATGAACCACAACTTAATAAGCTTCCAGGTCAGTCATATTTCCACCCATTAACCATCGATTGCATAAAGACTCAGACTAAGGATTTTGCTGAGGCTTAGGTTTGGGTCCGGATTAGGCACATTTAGTGACTAAGGTGGATAGACAATCAAGTACAAACAAACTGCTATTTACAATGACTGAACATAACATGATAACTTCTTTTTGGCCTTTTGTTGACTTTTTTTAATACCAGTAAGCAATACAAAATGATAAACAATATTTACAACTTTATTGAGACATATATATGTACCTTGTGTATTATGCTCTGCAACCGACTACATATAACTCAATAACGAAGTAAATTTCATCACACAAGGTTAAAATAAAATAAAGGCCCAGGCTGAAATGGTGTGTAATGTTCGGTTTAGCAAATGAAAAAGCAATAAGGTCCAAATGGGCTCCTAGGGGGGATAATGTCGGGTAAGAAATTTTATTTAGTAGGGAAATTATATGTAAGGGTTTTATAAAGTCATAATCTCCATACAAGTGGTGGTATTAAGATATCTATATGCATATGAAAAGCAAGTTCTAATTTTATGAAACATACCTGTTACCCTCAATAAATGATAAGACATGCTTTATATTTATTATATAAATGTGTATTAAGTATAGGGGGTTATCTCACAATATGTATGGAAATATGGGCTTCCGATACTAAACATGTATACTTGTCCCTTGACTCGTTGTCCCCACCTAAACGACCCCATTTTCAAACTTCTCTTTTTGAAAAAAATTGTTAGAAAACTATCGGGAAGCTGAAAAACCAACCATGACCAGAAACCTATAACTTGGCATTAATGACAATAATTAACAGTTAACAACTTTGGTTTCCAAACACTCTTCGAGGTACTAACGAGCTATAATTTTCAATTTTCCCCCATCCCCACGCTTGAGCTTGACATTGTCCTCAATGTTAAAAATATAAAACGCCTAAAGACATTTGGATGACGGGGTTGAAATTAACTATTTAACAATTTAAAACCAGGGCTCTAATGTGATAGTTTTGACACATAAATCTACAATTACACTTTTAACACTCCAACTAAAATAACAAAAATAAGATTATGATACCGAAAGAACCTGATATATACATATGACTATGCGGTGTGAAACGTGGCTCGTGAACACCCGTCATCTCCAATACCATAACCAAATCTGTAAAATCTCAAAACGTGTAAAAGCAAGCTTCTCACAAGTGTAAGACATAGGTCTTTTTAGAATTTTTAAAAAAATGAATTTTTTATTAATTTAATAAGACGATTACCGAGCCGGATTAGTTAGTTTCATAATAAATTTTGTTAAATAAGTTAAAAATGTTAAAAGACCTAATTCACTTTTGTAGAAATCACGCTTGCATTTAACGTATGCAACAAGCCCTTTAAACCCCCTGATAGCCTGGGTGGACGAGTAAGGTCTTGTGAGGGTTTATAGTGAACTACACCCAAAAAGTTCCAAATACAACAAAATATACACGACCTCGAAACACATGTAATTGACCATTAAGCGTTTTCATAAACCGGTGAGGTTACAATGAAGCTCACTGATTCCTTACCCATGTTATGAATATCCTCCATCTCCAAGTATGGCTTCAACCTATAGCTAGCCATTCACCACTTTCCTCAAGTGGTCATCAAAATCTTCAATCTCTTATTGCTTGTGATTCCCAGCTCGAGCAATCAAATACAGGCCCATCTTCTTGCTTTTAAGTTTACCCGGAAAAAGCTTCATCCTCGTGTTGTAGAGCCAAACTCTTTGACCAACTTCAAAATTCTTCAACCGGATTTTTAGCATCATGTAGCTTCTTCATCTTCGCTTTACAAGCCGATGCACACTCGTATGCCTCGACCCACAACTTCTCGATCTCGCACAAGGCCAACTTCCTAGATTTACCTGCAATATCATAACTAGTGTTAACTTGTTTAGTAGCCCAATAAGCTCGTTGTGCAATCTCAATCGGTAAATGTCAATCCTTTTCATACACAAGTCTATAAGGTGTGGTACGATTGGAATTTTACAAGTTGTTCGGTAAGCCCACAAAGCATCGGTCAATTTAGTTGACCAATCCTTACGATCTGTTGGAACGATTTTCTAGTAAAATCTGTTTGATTTGCTAATTAGACACTTCAACTTGTCCACATCGTTTGTGGATGGTAAGGAGTTGCGATTCTATTATCAACCCCATATCTTTTAAGCAACCTACAGAATTTAAAATTTTTGAAATGGAAACCCCCATCACTAATGATGGTCTGGGGGATTCCAAATCTCGAGAAAATATTAGTTTGCACAAAGTTGCAAACGACAAGGTGATCATTTGTCCTAGTGGCTATCGTCTCAACCCATTTAGACACATAGTCGATGTCCACTATGATATACAAATTACGTAAGAGTTCGGAAATTGGCCCATGAAATCGATTACCCAAACATCAAAAATATCAACTACAGGATCGAGTTCAAGGGCATCTCATCCCTCTTAGAAATGCTCTCGCGTTGTTGACAGTTTAAACAGTATGTCGCGACTCATGAGCATCCTTAAACAACGATGGCCAATAAAGCCGCTCATCAAAACTTTTCTAGCTATAATCTGGCCACTAAAGTGAACCCCACACGCGGACGAATGCGCGTGTTCCAACACTAATCTGACATCCTCCTAGGTTATGAATCGTCTAATCATCTAATTTGCACCAATCTTGAACGAATCTGGGTCATCCCAAATATACTAATTAGCTTGTGACATCAAGTGCTTCTTCTTCATCCTTAGCCAATGCTCCGGTATGTCACATGCAACTTTAAAATTAATAATATGTGCAAACCAAAGATTTTGGGAAACCGCCATAATCTGTCTGGAAAGGACTCGTTAATGGGTCTGTCCTTGTCTCCATCCTCCACCATGATTCAAGACAAGTGAACCGCAACAACATTATCATTCCCTTTCTTGTCCCAAATCTCTAAATCAAACTCCTGAAGCAGCAAAACCCATATTATTAATCGCAGTTTCGCATCCATCTTGTCCAAGACGTACCTGACAGAAGAGTGGTCAGAATATATAATGAGTTTACTACCCCAAATATAAGACTAGAATTTATCTAGAGCATATACTAACTGTAACATTTCG